>NC_091352.1:22234549-22395175 GCF_038502225.1 Cherax quadricarinatus | reverse complement strand
AAAACAGTCTCCCATCCACCACAAGCCTTGCATATCCCATCCTCCCGTATTCTCTTATGGAATAAAACCATTCCAGACGGTAAGATCCCATGTAAAAATCTATACATTACTTCTCGTACTTTAGGTTTTAAACGTAATTTGTTCAAACGCCCCCAGATATTACGCCAATCATACATCGGATAAACACCTTCTACCACTGCTACCACTGCCTTACCTTCCACCCCATCAAGGTTTCCCAATTTAATATGTGAATAATTTCGTCTCTCACCCTGCGGGCTGAGAGGACGCTTTCTGAGCCTGCTCTTGCTTACACCTGGTGGCGAACCGTGTACTACAGTACGCAAGATGGCGGATCGTCAAGGTAGAAGAGTAAACACAGTCTGTGTGGAATTTATTCGTGGCTCTCTCAGTGGTGCAACGATGCATGTCTTGTTGCCTACCATCATTCGCGACGTCTATGGCATCCCCACTGAGGAATTATATGGTGTGGCTCTCAATGGGATGTCGAGGTTTTTTGTAAAATTCGCAAATGCCGGCTTTTACTCCAAGATTGTGGACGCTTTTCAAGAGAGAAAAATGGCGGTGAATTCAGCCGTAGAGGTATGTCTGCATGACGTCTCCACATACGTCACCTGGGTCAAAGTAAGGAACGTGCCTTTCGAGGCGGAGGAGTATGTTATTCGGAAAGTTTTTGGCAAATACGGCACGGTACATGCAGCGACCAAGGGAGTATGGAGGGAGGGCCCATACGAGGGGCTCCCGGAAGGCTCCTGCACCCTAAAGATGACATTAAAACAGCCGATTCCATCTTACGTTTATCTAGAGCACTACAGGACCCAAGTTTTTGTTCACTATGCGGGCCAACGTAAGACATGCAGGTTATGCAACTCGTATGACCATATGGCTGCTCAGTGCTCCAGACGCCTGGTTGTACGTATCCGGGAACCTTCTCCTGTGGTCCTAAGAACCGAGGCCTTTGATCTGGAGACTGGTCCCTCGCCTGAACAAGGACCTAAGCTTTGGAGTGAGGAAGTACAACAAGAGGAGATGCAGTCTATGGCGTGCGCCACCCTGTCGGTGGACACTACAAACGTGCCCACGCCACCTGTGGGGCCTACGGAGCCTGTGGGGTTGTCACAGGAAAGTTTGCTGGAGAACGTGTTAAACGATCTCCTGGATGGGGCAGAGCATAGCCCAGACGTTTCACCTGAGAGTCAAGAAGTGGTGAAGGATGATTCGCCAAAGATGGGAGACCTGGACGTGCCTACAATGACACGGATGCATGAGGTGGTGGTGGAAGTTCACCAGGAGGCTTCGTCTGGTGAGGCGATGTGTGTGGAAGTTGGTTCCCGCAAACGGACGGCAGGAGTGTCGGATATGGACGAGGTCCTGACACCGGGACAGCGTCCAGGGAAGAAATTATGGTCGAAAGTGGCGGAGGCGCCTCCTGCAGACGGGGTTGGGGCAAGCGCCCAGCATGTGGGTAGGGCACGGGGGGGTGAGGGGGGCCTTGGGAAGTCAAAGGTCAAAGAAGGTCAGTGTAATGTACATGTAGGAACGGGAAAGACCCACAAGCATAGAGGAAAACCTCCTTTTGTGAATTCAAGTGTGTTACCATCAATGTAAATGGTCTGCGGGCAGAGTTTAAGTGTGTGTGGATGGAGTGGTTCTTGCGCAGATATGCTGTGGACGTATGTTTCATACAAGAACACAATTATAAGTTTGGGCGAGAGGTACGGTTAAAAGGCTACCGAATGTATGTTAGCAGTTCTTTAAAATTAAAGGGTGGGGTAGCTATAGCGGTGAAGGAGTCCAGCCCTTGGCGTGTCTTAAGATGGGAGGAGGGGGGAGGTGGGAGGGTGGTGAGGGTAGATGGGTACTGGGGTGAGGTGAGGGTTTGTTTTATTGGCGTTTACATGCCAGCGGACAGCAACACTAAAGTTAAAGTAGACTTTGTAAGGGAGGCTTTAACGTTTTACACTCGGGGTTTGCCGTTCATTACCGTCATGGGTGGGGATTGGAATTGCGTTATCCGCCATGGCGATGTTGAGCCGCGGGGGGCGGGGTGCGTTTTACCTGTCTTACGGAATCTGCTGGGGGATGCAGGGGTTTATGATGTGGTGGGGCGGGGTGGGTGGGGGGTGGAGCATACGTTCGTTCGTAGGGGCTATGCGGCCCGTCTGGATAGACTTTATGTAACACAAGGGATTAGAGTTGGGCACGTACAGACCTTTGATGTGGGGTTTTCAGATCACCGTGCAGTGCTAGCGGACTTGAACTGGGATGGAATGATCAGGGTTTATCCAGGTTATTGGAAACTGAACGTGCGGCTATTGGAGGGGGAGGGGGATGGGTCAGCTTTTCAGGACTGGTGGAAGGATATTTGGGAAACGCGACGGGCAGGTGAATGTTTGTTGGAATGGTGGGAAACGCGTGCCAAACCTGGAATAGCGAGTTATTATAAGAAGCGGGGAAAAGAGGAGGCGAGGTGGAGGTATGGGCTGCAAAACTATCTGGAGGGGCAGCTAAATGATTACTATGTGGGGGGCGGGAGTAGTAGTCGGTATGACGACATTGAACATCTTCGTAGTCGACTTGCAGAAATTCACAATGAACGTTTCAATGCGGTTAGAGTCAGAGCAGGTATGGAAGAAGTGCTATGGGGTGACAAACCTTCGGGTTGTGTCTTGCGCAAATTTAGGGTCAGGCAACAGGCGACGTCCCTCTTGCAATTGGAAGTATGCACGGGTTTGGGTGGTTACCTGCCGGGTCAAGTACTCCTCACCACGGACAGCATGAGTTTTTATGCTGATCTATGGTTTGGGGAAAAGCTACGGAGGGGAGTAGGGGGGGTCCATGAGGGCGGCCTGGTGAGGAGGGATTTCAGAAAAGTTATAAGTGACAGGGATAGAACGGTACTAGAAGGTAGCATTCGAGTGGAGGAGGTAGAGGAGGCGATTTTTAGTATGAGTAAAGGAAAGGCACCAGGTATAGATGGCATTTCGAATGATTTTTATAGGGCGCATTGGGGAAGTATTAAGCATTGTTTGGTTGATGTATTAAATTGCATGCTCACGGAGGGGAGGTTAGGTATGTCACAAAGTACGGGGGTAGTTGTGTTGGTGCCCAAAAAGGGAGGGGGGAGGGGTCTGAGTGCATATAGAGCAATATCTCTTATGTGCTCTGACTATAAAATCTTTGCAAAAGTTTTAGGAAACAGAATGAGGAAGGTTATGGGGTCGGTTATTCACGAGGGACAGCTAGGCATACCAGGTAGGAGAATGAGGGACGGACATGTACGTATTAGGGAGTTTTTGGAGGAATGTCAAGGGGGGGGTGTCCTCGGGCTTGACTGGCAAAATGCTTATGACTGTGTTGATAGGGATTTATTGAGGCTTATTTTATTGAAGCAGGGTTTTGGAGAGGGAATTGCAAGATGGGTGGATACCTTGTATGCCACGGCTATGGTACGCATACAGGTAAACGGTAAATTGGGTCAGCCGGTCCGTATGGAAAGGGGTTTGATGCAAGGGTGCCCCCTCTCCCAGCTGCTTTTTGCTTGTATGCAAAACCCATTTTATGAGCTGGTGGATGGTGGTTTGAGGCGTGGAACGCTGAGCAGTGACCATGCAGCGCGTGTGGTCGGGTACGTAGATGATACCACAATTCTGTTAAAAGGGGAGGAGGATTTGCAGATCGTGGGATGGATTGTTGAGTTTTTTGGGGCAGAGTCAGGCATGTGCGTTAACAAGGCAAAATCGAAATTATTGGAGGTGGGTACATGGGTGGGGGGGAGGTTGGGCGAAAGGTATGGGTGGTCAGTCGTGGTGCAACTTAGAATATGTGGCATCGTGTACATGGCAGATGAGAGGGAGAGCCGAAGGGTAAACTCTGAATTGGTGGTTAACAAGGCTTTAGATCGACTTCGGGGGTTAAGAGCTGGGGATGTCTCGTTGCAACAGAGGACAGTAGTGGTTAATACACTTGTTTATAGTAAAGTATGGGGTGTGGCCGCGGTGTACCCTTTAAGAGATACGGATATTCAGGATCTGCAGAGAAGGGTCTTACGTTATGTTTTGGGTTTCGGGAGGGCTTGGTTAAGTCGGGAGGTTGTCATGACCCATGTTCGCCGTGGGGGTTTAGGTCTCTTGGCTTTGGGGCCACGGGTGAAGGCCCTCTATGTAAAGCAGCGGTTCCTTAGGGCGGGCGGTGAGAAGGGCATCCGGGTGGGTCGGGTAATGATCGAAATGCGTAAATGGTGGAGCGGCAGGGGATTAATAGAGTGTGAGGACATGCTGCGTTTGTTGTTAAAGTTGAGAAATGCGAAACGGATCCAGGTGGGGCAAATGGTCAGCATATGTTGTCGTAGGGAAATTGTACAGGGATTGTCTGTTTTTCCGCTGTATAATTGGGGGGAAATATGGGAAGGATTTTGTAAACTTAAGTTGGCACCAAGGGTTCGTGAATTGGTGTACAGATTTGTCATGGGGATTTTAGCATCAAAATCGGTCTTAAATAGGATGGGTTTGGTAAGGGAGGCGGATTGCTTGCGTTGCGGTCTTGAAGAAACAGCTTTTCATGCTGTCTACTTTTGTGATACCTTGGACAAAGTTCGTTCGTGGTTGGGGCGGGTTTTAGATTTTCTTAGTGGGGGAAGTATTTCAACCTTACGGGCCTTAACATTGGAAGTTAGCGGAGTATCAAGTGAGGTACGAAGAGCAATAATGTACGTGGTGGCTGATTTCCTCTATATCTCGTGGGGTATGCGGGAAACCGGGGGATCAGGTAGGATCAGGGCAATTGCGGCAGGTATCTACAGAACGTATTGCAGAAATAAACTCGTATATGGTAGAAGTTGGGATAATAGTTTTCCGGCAAAGTATCGATGTCTTACTGTTCAAATGTTGCTGCAACTGCGGGTGGGGTAAGGCAACAGGGGGCTGGACTCCCCCCGTGATAGCACCAAACGGTATGTTAGAGACTTTAGGGTAGAGCGCGGGTTTTAGGGAGTGACGTGTATGTATTATGAATGGTTCCATACGTCTGTGTGTGTATGGTTGTGGCGTTGTGTGGCACTGAGATCTTGAATTACTCATAAAATGAAGTCTTGTGGAATGTGTGACACGTTTTGTTAAGTTTATATGTGGCGTGATAGATGTTATAAGGAGTTTAGTGTTGGTAACTTACTAAAATCATAATAGACCATTTGGATATTACTTTTTCATGTTGTAATCTTGGGTTCTTTAAAATGTGTACATAGCCTAGTATTGTACCGACATGTAGGATGAGGTGTATTATCTTGCATTTTGAGTGTGAACTTCACGATATGCAATGTTTTGAAAGTTTATAATTCATGGTTAACATTAATATTTGATATTATATTGGTGGTGTATATTCTTCTACTTATTACAGTGTATGTGTATAGGAGTGTAATGTTTCATAACTGTTTTAGTCTGTAAATTTATGTTGTCTTGTTCATGCACTACCAACTCTTAGGTAAACACTCATTAAGGTTTTGATGAGGTCAGTGTATGACCATTCATTAGGATAATTAATGTATGTTATTTAGAACGGCGACTGTACATACGGTGGGGGGGGGGGTAGAAGTGTCAGCTGTGTCTGCACTGGCAATAATGATTGTAAAAGGAGGGTTTGTAGGTTATGTATATGGTTGTGGGTTATGTATATGGTTGTGGGTTATGTATATGGTTATGTATATGGTTGTGGGTTATGTATATGGTTATGTATATGGTTGTGGGTTATGTATATGGTTGTAACATGGCCATTATCTATGGTGTTCTTTAAATGTACCAGGATTGTGTACTAGAGGTTTTGTAATATCTAGTGTGGTTTTTAATTTTATACTCTTATACATTATTGTATTTGTCCTATGTTCTAAATAAAAATATAAAAAAAAAGATAAACCAAAAACCACCCCCCCCTTTACATTCCCCCATAAGGAGACCACTCCTTTGTCCATCCTCAGGGACCCCGCCTAAGGGAACCCACAGTGAGATTCCTATAACCTTCCGGGAAACTTTTTTCCCAAGACGCCCCATAAACCAACTTATTCCTACACTTCGTCCTATAGAATCTGGCCGCCAACGCTTTTATCCTCATTATTTTTTTTTATTATCACACCGGCCGATTCCCACCAAGGCAGGGTGGCCCGAAAAAGAAAAACTTTCACCATCATTCACTCCATCACTGTCTTGCCAGAAGGGTGCTTTACACTACAGTTTTTAAACTGCAACATTAACACCCCTCCTTCAGAGTGCAGGCACTGTACTTCCCATCTCCAGGACTCAAGTCCGGCCTGCCGGTTTCCCTGAATCCCTTCATAAATGTTACTTTGCTCACACTCCAACAGCACGTCAAGTATTAAAAACCATTTGTCTCCATTCACTCCTATCAAACACGCTCACGCATGCCTGCTGGAAGTCCAAGCCCCTCGCACACAAAACCTCCTTTACCCCCTCCCTCCAACCCTTCCTAGGCCGACCCCTACCCCGCCTTCCTTCCACTACAGACTGATACACTCTTGAAGTCATTCTGTTTCGCTCCATTCTCTCTACATGTCCGAACCACCTCAACAACCCTTCCTCAGCCCTCTGGACAACAGTTTTGGTAATCCCGCACCTCCTCCTAACTTCCAAACTACGAATTCTCTGCATTATATTCACACCACACATTGGCCTCAGACATGACATCTCCACTGCCTCCAGCCTTCTCCTCGCTGCAACATTCATCACCCACGCTTCACACCCATATAAGAGCGTTGGTAAAACTATACTCTCATACATTCCCCTCTTTGCCTCCAAGGACAAAGTTCTTTGTCTCCACAGACTCCTAAGTGCACCACTCACTCTTTTTCCCTCATCAATTCTATGATTCACCTCATCTTTCATAGACCCATCCACTGACACGTCCACTCCCAAATATCTGAATACGTTCACCTTCTCCATACTCTCTCCCTCCAATCTGATATTCAATCTTTCATCACCTAATCTTTTTGTTATCCTCATAACCTTACTCTTTCCTGTATTCACCTTTAATTTTCTTCTTTTGCACACCCTACCAAATTCATCCACCAATCTCTGCAACTTCTCTTCAGAATCTCCCAAGAGCACAGTGTCATCGGCAAAGAGCAGCTGTGACAACTCCCACTTTGTGTGTGATTCTTTATCTTTTAACTCCACGCCTCTTGCCAAGACCCTCGCATTTACTTCTCTTACAACCCCATCTACAAATATATTAAACAACCACGGTGACATCACACATCCTTGTCTAAGGCCTACTTTTACTGGGAAAAAATTTCCCTCTTTCCTACATACTCTAACTTGAGCCTCACTATCCTCGTAAAAACTCTTCACTGCTTTCAGTAACCTACCTCCTACACCATACACTTGCAACATCTGCCACATTGCCCCCCTATCCACCCTGTCATACGCCTTTTCCAAATCCATAAATGCCACAAAGACCTCTTTAGCCTTATCTAAATACTGTTCACTTATATGTTTCACTGTAAACACCTGGTCCACACACCCCCTACCTTTCCTAAAGCCTCCTTGTTCATCTGCTATCCTATTCTCCGTCTTACTCTTAATTCTTTCAATTATAACTCTACCATACACTTTACCAGGTACACTCAACAGACTTATCCCCCTATAATTTTTGCACTCTCTTTTATCCCCTTTGCCTTTATACAAAGGAACTATGCATGCTCTCTGCCAATCCCTAGGTACCTTACCCTCTTCCATACATTTATTAAATAATTGCACCAACCACTCCAAAACTATATCCCCACCTGCTTTTAACATTTCTATCTTTATCCCATCAATCCCGGCTGCCTTACCCCCTTTCATTTTACCTACTGCCTCACGAACTTCCCCCACACTCACAACTGGCTCTTCCTCACTCCTACAAGATGTTATTCCTCCTTGCCCTATACACGAAATCACAGCTTCCCTATCTTCATCAACATTTAACAATTCCTCAAAATATTCCTTCCATCTTCCCAATACCTCTACCTCTCCATTTAATAACTCTCCTCTCCTATTTTTAACTGACAAATCCATTTGTTCTCTAGGCTTTCTTAACTTGTTAATCTCACTCCAAAACTTTTTCTTATTTTCAACAAAATTTGTTGATATCACCCCTTAATCCCCTCATTCCCCATGAAATGTCCAGATAATCCACTATGATATACATTATAGCCCTTCCAACATCCCTAGGAACTCCCCTTACATCCAGTAGTAAAGCCCTTAAAAGCGGCAAACGACCCCCCCCCAACAGTCTGATAACCCCACCCATCCATGATCTCACCCCCTCCAAGGAAGTACAAAAAAAGACCACATGAAACGCCGTTTCAACATCACCACAAAACTGACAAAAAGCCTCTTCCACAAACCCCATACTACGTAACACTTCCTTGGAAGCCAGAATCCCCATGATAAACCTATATACTAATTCTCTTACTCTAGCCGGTATCCGAAGCTTACTAAAATCTTTCCAAATAACCCCCCAATCATACGTTGGATACACGGCTACCCCTTGCATAATTCCTTGACCTTTCACTACCCTCACCAACCGTTTCACTTTGATTTTATCCACCTGTTGCACTGTCAATAAAAATCTCAACATATCTTCACAAACCCTCAATTCCTTCCCACTCCACCATTTACGTGCCTCCTCCATAACTCTTCCTACTTTAGCGCCCCTCACACCCCCTTCCCTCATATACCTCCACTTGATATATACAGCCATTACTCTCAGTCCTAAAGGCAACAAACCTAAACCCCCTCTCCGAACATCCGTCATAACTACCTCCTTACTTAACCATGCCCTCCCAAATCCCCACACAAACTTCAGCACCCTCCTCTGCATTTCCACAATATCTCGTACCTCTAAGGGAAAAACCTCTGCCACCCCCCATACCTTGCTATAGACAAGTGAATTTACCACCACTACCCTCTGATGTAAAGCTAAGTCCCTCGCACTTAAACCTCCTAGTCTACTTAAAACCTTACCCGTGACAGACTCCGAATTTACCCTTCTGCATGCCTGCACTTCCGCCAAATACCATATCCCACATACCTTGATTCTGTCAACCACTGTCCATCCTAACCCTATCCCCAAGCCCCCCCCTATCCAATTACCGACCTCTAGTAACCTTGATTTCACCGTATTAACTCTCATTCCGGTATTCATACCAAACATCTGAATCACTCTACCCACCCTCCTTAACTCCTCCTTACCCCTTAGCAAAACAGTAGTATCATCCACATACCCAACGATGCCCCCTTTGCACCCCCCTTCCATCTCCTGACTGTTCATTACCCTCTCAACAGACTCATAAAAAGGATTCTGCACACACGCAAAGAGCAGCTGTGACATCGGACAGCCCTGTCTCAAACCTCTCTCCATTGGTACACTTTCACCCAACCTCCCATTAACCTGTACCCTCACCTCTGCCCCATCATACAGGGTGTTCACCCACCTCACTACCCCCTCCTGAAACCCCAACCTCTCTAAGCAAACCCCTAAGAAATCTCTTTCCACGCAATCATAAGCATTCACCCAATCTAAACCTAGTATTCCCCCTCCCGTACATCTCTCTAGAAAATCCCTAATCAAACCATGTCCATCCCTCATCCTTCTTCCTGGAATTCCCAACTGTCCCCTATGTAACACTAAACCCAACACTTTCCTCATTCTGTTGCCCAAAACCTTAGCAAAAATTTTGTAATCCGAGCACATTAACGTAATCGCACGGTAATCATTCAAAACTCGGCATTCCTTCTTTTTGGGCACTAAAACCGTGACACCCGTTCTTTGTGATTTCCCCATCCTCCCACTACTTAACATACAATTCAAAACCCCCACCAGACAATGCCGTACACTCCCCCAATGATACCTATAAAAATCGTTTGGTATTCCGTCTATGCCTGGGGTTTTACCCTGGCACATCCCAAAAACTGCCTCCTCCACCTCCTCTACATTAATACTACCCTCGATTCTGTCACTGTCCTGCTCACTTAATACTCTATTAAACCCTTCATCCCCAAACCGTCCCTCACCCACTCCCCTGCCAACCCTCCTCCACTTCTCCCTAAACCAAAAATCTGCATACAAACTAATATTTTCCGTTGTGGATAGGCCTTGACCCTCCTCAAAGCCACCCCCCCCCTGTACCTGCCACAATATACGCCAAGGTGGTCTTCGCCTGCCGTTCCTTAAACCTCCTTAATACAAAACCCGATGGCCTATCTCCCCTTAAGACATCCTCCAACCCTGCCCTAACTCGAATTGCCTCAAATTTTTCATTGTGAATTTCCGCCAACCTATTTCGCAAACGTTCCATGTCCTCACTCCGCCCCACACGTTCCTCTGCATAACAGTCATTTAACTGACCCTCAAGATAATTTTGTAGGCCATAGCTCCACCTAGCCATCTCCTTACCCCGTACTTTAAAAAATTTTCCAATTTCAACTTTAGCCCTCATTTCCCACCAATCCAGCAAATCCATTTCCATATTCCTAGTCTCCCACAAGGATTTCCACCAATCTTCAAACCCCGTAGGTTCACCCTCTTCCCTAAGTAGCCTCACATTTAATTTCCAATATCCTGCATAAACCCTCACTATGCCATCTACCCTCAAATCTGCTATAACAGCACGATGATCAGAAAAACCCACATCGATAGTCCTCACCCTCTCCACACCTATGCCCTGCCTAACATAAATCCTATCTAACCGTGCCTCATATCCCCTACGAATAAAAGTGTGCTCCACTCCATATCCCCTACTTCCCACCACATCTACTGCTCCAACATCTCGCAAAACATCCCGCAGAACCCCCAAAACACAACCCGCCCCCCTCGGAACCACATCACCCTTCCTAATGACACAATTCCAATCCCCACCAATCACCGTAAAAGCAGGTAAACCTCTCAAGTGATATACCAGAACCTCGCGTACAAAATCCACCTTCACTCTAGTGTTACTAGTTGCTGGCATGTACACACCTACAAAACTAACCCTCCTGGCCCCCCAAAACCCATCCACCCTGACAACCCTCCCACCCCCCCCCTCCTCCCAACCCAGGATACGCAAAGGACTGGTCTCCTTTACCGCCACAGCCACACCTCCTTTCAACCTCAAAGCATCACATGTAAACAACCTATAACCTTTCAACAACAACTCACATCCTAACCTATGGTTATGTTCCTGCAAAAAACAGACATCAATACTAAATCTCCTCAAAACCCACTCTAACCATACCCTCTTGACCTCGTTTTTAAGACCGTTTACATTGAAAGTTACACACCTGAATTTTACAAGAATGGCGGCTTACCCCTGTGCCGCTGAGGCTTACTTGGTCCTCCTTTCATAGGTCTCGGTTCTTCTCTATCAATCCCTCGTTCCTGCCCTCCAACCCCTCCCTGTCCCTTCCCACCTAGCTTCCCATTGCCCCCCCCCCGCCTCCCTGACTTGCCTTTGCAACCACAGCTGCCCACATCTTCTTCCCAGGCCTCTGCGCTGGTGTGAGGACCTCGTCCATGTCTGATGCCCCCGCTGATCTCTTGCGGGAGCTACCCTCTACATACATTTCTTCTGCAACCACATCTTCTTGATGGACCTCCACCACCACATTGCTCTCCTTTCGAACCTCACTCAAGTCTTCCTTACCCTGCTTCTGTTCATCCATCACCTTGTCATCACCTGACCTCACATCACTTTCCACACCAATCTCCGACTCTTCCAAAAAATCCTTCAGCACAGCCTCCAAAATCCCGTCCTGAGCTGACTCTGCATTATCTAACGGCCTGTCTGACGGCGATATTCCCTCCCCCCCCGTTTCCACTGGTAGTGTAACACACGTCTCCAAAACCACCTCTGCCCTGTCGACCTCCTCACTCCATAGGCCTGTACCCCGTCTTTCCACTTCACCCGTCATAACATCCGTGGCTTCTAATGGCGTATCCACAGAGGCTGTCTCCTGACGCCTTGGCTCCTGTCTCCTGGGGCATTGTGCCACCATGTGCTCATAAGAGTCACATAAACGGCACGTCTTCCTCTGCCCCGCATAGTGTACAAAAACCTGTGTTCTATGGTTACGCAATGTAACATATGATGGTATCGGTCTCCTCAGGGTCATTTTCAGTGTGCAGGATCCTTCCGGCATCCCCTCATAAGGGCCGTCCCTCCACATTCCCATGCTCGTCGAGTGTACAGTTCCATAACCACTGAATACTTCTTGTAAGCTGTATGCTGTTGCCTCAAAAGGTACATTCCTTACCTTCACCCAAGTAAAATACTTAGACACATCATGCAAGCATACTTCCACTGCCGAATTGATGCTCATCCGTCGTTCTTGAAATTCATCTACGATGGTAGAGTAGAAGTCAGCCCTCATGAACTTCACGAAGACCCTTGACATTCCATTCAATGCCACACCATACAGCTCTTCATTGGGGATGCCATAACAGTCCCTGATAATGCTTGGCAGGAGAACGTTCATCGTGTCGTTGCTTAAAGATCCTCTAACCAGCTGAATGCAGACTGTATTTATGCGTCGGTACAGTCGGTCCGCCATCTTGGTGCTAATACTATGTTTTCCTCACCAGGTGGCGTGCAAGAGAACCAGTAGAAGCGTCCTCTCTCCCCGCAGGTCGAGAGACGAATGTACAATTGATTTGGTGCCAATAGAAGTATGTAGTTTAAGAGTTTTACGAACCCTTGAAGTTGTAAGAATTGGATGAAGTTATTCAAGGTTGAGTTGACGTAATATTATAAATGACGTTGTAAGTGATTGTGTTCAATTAGACAACATACTTTATATACTTATTTATATGTATGTACATGTATGTAAATTGAAGTCTGATTTTAAAGGTGAAGAGTGGGTTTTCCTTTTTTGTTTTTTTTTTTTTTTTCTCTTTATGGTAATACAAGGTTGTATCATGTACACCAACAAATATGGTTAGGGGTATGTGGTAAAATTTTCGTGTTGATTAGACATTTATAATACAGATGAAATACTAGGCTTAGGTTAGGGTAAATTTATGATAATTGTGGAATGTTCTTTGATTCAAACTGCTCTTTATTATACTTGTATTTTATTATTCTAGTGTGAATTAAGAGCAAGGATGATTAATTTGAGGAAGAGTTAATATAGGTTGGCATGTTTTTGCGAAAAGTTAACTTATCCACATGTAGCTAGTATAGGACAATTTTTTTTTTATATTTTATTTATAACCAATACAGTATACATAAATATAAAAATAAAAGGAAACAGTATGGATCTCAATCCTGAAGGTTCGGCCATTGACATAAGAAAACCAAACACATAATAAACTAACACAAATGGATTGCACCTATATACTTGCAAGATATATCTGTATAACATACAATAATAACTAACGGCAATAACATAGCTGCAAATAAACACCGTAACAGGGTCATGAACTGACAAAAACATTCAATGACTCAAAACCTAACTTCCATATAAATTTTACATTTAACATGACATATGACGAAGACTCATACAATTGAAAATAATATATACAAGAAAATGTAACAGTTACTTCCAGCCTTCTCATTAATCAATAAACCAAAACCTAACATCATAATCCTACTAGAACATCTACATACTTATCAGTAACATTACAGCTTTACATTACCAAAATACAAATAAACATACAAAGAAAAGAGCATAGATCTCAAAACCGACTCATTACATTTACACTTAAACCCGTATACAACAATCTCAGACACAAAAGGAATGCGTCTAAAAAAATTACTTCATATGGTAAAGAACGATACCGTTGTATAATGCTATACAAAGTACATTGAAATGACAATTGAAAACAAAGTAACGAAAGGGAACATACAACAAGCATGTGTTGAATACATATAAACCTACACATCACATACACCACAGACTATCTTTGTATAACACCTTTGAGGACAAAAGGAGAATCCAGACATACGTAGATCATGCCTTGTGTCACCTCAAACCATCAAACACACAAATACTGTGAGATGTACCCTCTCACACATTATACACACAATCATGTAGTGTAAACATCACTACTTACATATTAAATTCGATACCTTCTGAAAAACAATGTGAATAACATATCTTACACAACTACCCAGACCAAACTCACATCACAAAAGAAGCTTATTTATTATATTACCAAACATACCACACACGCTAACATCTATACACATTTCCATACTCAAGAAAACTAGCCCGCCACAACCCCTTACTTTACACTTAAATCTCTTAAATCCTTCAACCTGAATCTACGATAACCTTCAGTAAATGCTGTCTCCCATCTTCCCCCATAAAGATCCCTATTGCGGCACTTTGTTCTATACATCGTGGCCCCTAACACTCTTATCCTTTCCTCGACTCCCACCTCCCTCATTGCCCAAGATATATAAATAAAATCTGTGACCACATACGCAACCGCATTCACCACCTGCTGACTCCCCCCACCTATATCTAAACTTAACACCCGCAACACCTGTAACCCTTCCCCACCCACTAACCTAACTACCCTACTTAGCCAGACCCTCACATCTTCTAAACAAGTACAAAAGTACACAGCGTGAAATATGGTTTCCGGACATCCACACGCTTTGCACTCCCCACCTTCCCTTAATCTCCTATTAAATAACACAACCCCAGACGGCAAGATCCCATGTAAAAACCTAAACATAACCTCCCTGACACTTGATTTTACACGTAGTTGTTGAAGACATTTCCATACAGAACCCCATGCATACATAGGGTATGCCCCCTCAACTGCCGCCACCACAGACCCACCCCCCACCCTCTCAAGAACCTTCAATTTAAGCTGTTTCGGATCCCTTACCTTTAGTAAAACTCGCAACATAGCCTCCCCAAACATTAAATCCCTACCCCTCCACCACCGTTGCATATCCATGCGCAGTCTTTCAAGGCCTCCCCCCCTCACCCCCTCCCTCACAAACCCCCTTTTCAGAAACACACTCAACATACGCTTCTCAAGAGGTATAAGCCCAAGCCCCCCCTGGCTAACGGGAAGCGACACCACCCCTCTACTTAGCCAGTCACAACCCGATCCCCATATAAATCTGAATACCCTCAGTTGCAACCGTTGCACCTCACACCGTCGTAACGGATATATTGCCACCACGTGCCATAACTTGCTATACAACAGGACATTCGTGACTATAACCCTTTGATGCAACGATAATTGCTCTGCCCTCAAGCCTCCCAATCTTTTCAAAACTCCATCCACGGTGCGTCTCGAATTTGCCTCTTGTGCATCCTTATCATTCCGCATGTACACTATCCCACATATCAACAGCTGATCTACCACACGCCACCCACCCTCAACAGTCTCACCATTATGTACACTATCCCCTAGATCCAAATACTTGGACTTTACTACATTAATTTTCATCCCTGTAGCCTCACCAAAAACGTCTATCACCCTTTCTACCTTATGTAAATCCCTCACATCCCTCACCAAGACAGTCGTATCATCCACGTAACCCACTATACCCGCTTCCCCTTCACGTGCAACACCAACCCTCGCTCTCGCTATACTCCACCTAACTGCCCTATAAAAGGGTTCCTGAAGACATGCAAACAAAATTTGCGACAGAGGACATCCCTGTCGCAAACCCCTTCCCATCTGTATGCTATCACCTAGTCGTCCATTAACCTGAATTCTCATAACTGCACCCAGATACAAAGTTTTTGCCCAAGAAACTATTTCCCTCCCGAAACCCAACCAACGCATAAAACTCCATAATGCATCCCTTTCTACGCTATCATAAGCAGCTCTCCAATCCAGAGCCAAAACACCCCCTCCCCCCTCCCCCCTATGCTCTATAAAACTCCTAATAGCTCCATGCCCTTCATACATTGATCTACCCGGTATGCCATATTGTCCTCTATCAATTACTTTACCTAAAACCTGTTTGATTCTGTTCCCTAATACCCTTGCAAATAACTTATAATCACCGCACATAAGCGATATTGCACGGTAATCTTCTACCGTGGTCTGTCCACCCTTTGGCACTAAAACAACAACAGCAGTTCTTTGCTGCTCACCCATTGCCCCATCTTCCTTCATTACATTGAACAATCTCACTAAAAATCTCCTCAATACTTCCCAGTTCTTAACATAAAAATCATTAGGCAACCCGTCTACACCCGGTGCCTTACCTAAACTTGCACCTACTATAGCTCTCCAAATTTCCCCTTCTGTAATCTGTCCTTCCAAAGTCTCCCTATCTCTACCATCAAGCTCGCATTGCACATAACCACCCATTTCCCTTAAAGCATCATCTCGTATACCCACATGTTGTGCATATGACCTAAACCATGCATCAATATATCCACTCATACCTTCAGTCGACATCAATACCTGCCCTTCCCTATACCCTCCCATCCCCACTTGAACTGTTAATCCCATCATCTCCGTGGCTGCCCTCCTCTTCTGCTGTCCCCTTAACGCACACGCCGAAGGCCGATCCCCGTAGAGAACCTCCTCCAACCCTCCAGCCACACGTGCACCATCAAATCGATCATTATGCAAACCCTTAATACGTTGCTTTAAATCCTCTATTTCCTCCACAGGGTATCTCGCACCATCACCCACATAACAATTGCGTAACTGTCCTTCTAAATACCCCTGTAGCCCATATAAAAATTGATTACTTTCCCTCCCAAGCCGAACATAGTAATCCCGAATACGTTTCTTAGCCACCACATCCCACCACCTAACCAAGTCTCTATCCCCAGGAGCCCCTGCTAACAAACCCTCCCAAAAACACTCAAAAGATTTCCTATTCTCCTCCCCTTTTAACAATTTAACATTCAATTTCCAATAACTACAACCCCTCTTAGGTAAACCCTCCCACCCTGCGTCCACAAGAACTCCTCTATGATCAGAAAACACCACATCTAAAACACGCACACTATTAACTACGATGGTGCGTGACACGTACACTCTATCAAGTCGCGCCGCATATCCACGACGTACAAAAGTATGCTCAACCTCTCCCCCCCCCACCACGTCCTTTAATCCCACCCCTGACATTAAATCTCCCAATACCCCTGAAAAGTACCCACTTCCCCGAGGTTCTACATCCTTACGCCGGATCACGCAATTCCAATCCCCGCCTACAATAGCTACTTCAGGGAGTGACCTCAAATAATAAATTAACACCTCTTTCACAAAGGTTGCTTTTACACGCCCATCATTCTCAGCTGGACCATACACACACACAAAAGCCACCTTCACCCGTCCCCATAGCCCTTCCACCCTTATTATCCTCCCCTCCCCCCCTTCACTACGTCTCACAACAAACGGGCTAGTCTCCCTGATCATGATGGCAACGCCACCTTTCAACCGAATTGCATTCTTCATGTACACATTATATCCTTCTATCCGCAATTCACTACCACATTTATGATTGTGTTCCTGTATGAACACAACGTCTACATTATTACGCACCAATAAATCACGTAACCATGCACACTTTCGTACAGATCGTAAACCATTAATGTTTATTGTGAGGCACTTAAAATCGACAATGATGGTTTTCCTTTCGACACTGAATGTTTTTCACTAGATTTTTTGTTTCCAATTTTCCCTTCCCCTCCTTTTGAAGCACTCCTAATCATCCCCTGTGCTTTGGGTACACAGGACCCTTTCTGTGCCACATCCGCCCATGATTTCTTCCCTGATCTTTGGGCTGGCGTTAACACATCATCAGAATCTGAAAGTGTAACAGAGCGCTTTCGTGTTACACTTTCTACCTGCATTTCGTCGTCCACAGTGCAATCCTGGTGAATTTCCACCTCCACCGTTTGTTTCAGCAAGGCGTCAGTGGCGTCCACTACCAGCTGCACGTCGTGATCCACGTCCGCCGTCGCAGCCTGTCCCAAGTCTAGGGATGGTGCCGTCGCAGGACTCATGCTGTCCTCCGTAAATAATTCATCTAACACAGAGACAATGGATGTCTCCACATCATTGGCCTGCTCTTCTCGCGAAGCCGTTTCCACCTCTGGGGCTGCATCCAAAGGAGGCGACACTTCCGGGAGTGTAGCACACACCGTGTTCAGAGACCTCTCAACCTCTTCGCTCCAAGACAATCTTGAGGGTTGCACAGGCGCTTCAGGCACATCTTGCCTTATACCTTCCTCCCCTAAATCCTTGCTCTGTTGTACAACCCTGGCACCTCGTCTCCTTTCACACTGCACCGCCAAATGATCGTATGCTCCACACAACCTACAAGTGCGGCGTTGCCCTGCATAAGTCACAAAAACTTGAGTCCTGAAGTCTTGCAGGATCACATATGAAGGGATTGGATGTCGTAATGTCATTTTTACCGAAAAAGTTCCCTCAGGTAGTCCTTCATATGGGCCATCAGGCCACCTCCCTGCTGTAGCCATGTGTATGGTGCCGTAATTACTCAGGGCAGCACGTATATCAGTCGCATCAGCCTCAAAGGGTACATTTCTCACTTTTACCCATGTATAATGGCGGGATACATCGTGTAGCTTCACAGACACAGTCTGGTTAACCACCAGATTGACCTCTTGATACTTGTCGACAACATTCTCGTAAACTTGAGCTGAGCTAAACTTTACAAAGATTCTTGTCACACCATTCATCGCTACACCGCACAAATCCTCGTTGGCGATACCATAGGTGTCTCGGATTATCGCTGGCAATAATATCGCCATTGATGGTCCAAGCACTGCCCCACGAGTTAATTCCAAACACACAGTGTTGACGCGGCGTCTGGCTGCCTGCGCCATGTTGAGAAAATGAAACTGCCACCGAACAGCTATAGAGGGCAGCAGTGTAGAACACGTCCTCTCTACTCAATGGCTGAGAGACGAATGTAGGACAATTTTAAGCTTCGGTATCTGATTTTATATGTAGGTAATAGTGGTCATATTTGTTATATTGTAATGTTATTCGTTAATGTTTCAATATCTAATGTAACGTTTTTTCAGTTATTTGTTCATATATTGTCATCTTTAGGGCTTTTCCTTTTGTCTATTGTCTATTGTTGGTTTTAAATAAAATATAAAAAAAAAAAAAAAAATAGCGATGCGAACAATGAATATTAGTTACAAAGATTTTTTCTGGTATTTATGGTGTGAATCTTGGTTTACTCTATAGAATATGTATGGTGATGCTATTTAATTTTTAAGCAGCCTTGTATATATGATGTTTTAAATAAAATATAAAAAAAATATATATATAAAAAAAAATAAAATATAAAAAAAAAAACTCTCAAATGTCCAAAGGTGCTTCGTGTGGACCAAACAGGCAATTTAAAGCTTTTGGTTGCAGTATCTGTGTTCAGCCAATTACAATTCATGGAAATCATTGTCTTCCAGATGTCAGCCAATCAGAAGCTCTGTTGTCTCTATAAAAGTGAGGGTAAGGTGGTTTCTCAGTCACTTCCTTTCTCGGTGTTGAGGGGATTACATTGACGTCTACAAAGGTATCAATTTTTGGGTATAATTATATGTCGAGAGATATAACATTTTTTTATATTAATTTATTTCATCAATATTTAATTTATGTAATCCAATTTATCTAGGCTATAACTTCAAATACAATTAGTATTTAAACTGTTCCTTGAGTTTAAACCAAATTGGGGCATCGGCTGTACATAAAATATTTGACTTCCCTTTTTAGTTGGAAACCATTTTAAAATTCTCGCTTCATATGTAGATGGTTTTAATTTGAGTTAAGGGGTAGTTCTGTATCGCTCAAACTATATACACTTCTGAAACTACCTGAACCTCTATTAGTCCTGGGTTTTGTGAAATTCCTAGTCTTCATCCTAAACTAATCACAGGAGTCTTACATTTTTTTCTTCTATGATCTCGAGAGACTACATCCTTTAACTAGAGCGTTAATATGAATTCTTAATACTTAAACGTCTATTAATTCCTTCGTTTTTCAGAACTGTTTAGTAAAAACCCAACTATTCTCTAAAAGATTATGTCCAAATCACGAGTTACACTTGTACAGTAGGATCTACTGTCAGCTCGGTAACATGACTGGCATCACTTCACACGCTCTACCTACGCCTCTTGACACTTCTTAAACGCACAGTTTTCCTTTACTACTGATTCTTCACTTGCAGAATACTGCAAAAGTGAGTTCTTAACTTGTAACCCAAGTAACACTAACATACCACTACTAAATTAAACTTTTAGGTTTTCATTTAAACCTCGACTACCCACAACTAAACCCTGGCTTTAAACCAGGTTTGGCCTAATCGCCTACACTAGTCGTAGAGGAACCTTACTTTGTTCCTCCTACCTTAGGTCACCCAGAAACCAACTGATTAAACTGCGTGTAACGATTTGCCCAACAACTCTACCCATACCGGGAACTGAACACCAGCCATTGTATAAAAGAAACATTGCCAATTAAATGGAAATAGTATAATCATGGAATACTTAACCCATAGTATTTTACAACGCACGTGAGGACGGGGAAATGAATGTATAGAAGGTAAGACAGCTCAGTTCGGGAAACTAAACGGTTGAAATCCCGTATCGTAAACCCCTCACCAGCGTAAAGAACCTCCCCTGACGGAACTAAACAGGAACGTTTAACTCTCTGCTTCTTTCCAGACTTGCCCTACCCATAAGGTTTATTTTCTTGAATTAAAGCTAGTGCTCAGGTTCCAAGAGCCTGAGACACTTTAATTCCCCCCCCCCCACACATAACCTGTGATCCTACAGGTTAACATTCCCAAAGTATATAATCTTAAAGTTAAATAGCTTTAATCTCCAATAATTTAATAGAATGAATCTTAGGGGACGACCTTGTATAAATGAAGTTTTCTTTTAAACTTTACACAGAAAAGCATGACTGAATTTAGGTTTTTTTTTTTTCTTTCCTAGTTGGGCTCTGATGCTAAAATATAGCTCTAGTAAGTTTCAGAATCTGCCTTTTGCTCTGGTTTTTCATTACACGAATACGGAACAACTTCCTACCACTTTAATGAACTCTAGACTTGAAACTTCATATTGCTGTTGCGTATTTTGTTTTAACTTGTTACACCTCCAGTCCTCCTAGAGGAGAGAACTGATCTTAATTTCAATACTAATAATCTTTAATAGTTACCATGTCCTGTTTTTAAAAAAGTAGCCAAATAAAGTTTACTATTACTTTCTTCTCAGATAAGTAAAATGATTTACGTGCTCCTGGCCGCCGTCATAACTACCGTTGCTTGTGAGCACTTCATTAGGAATGATGGTATGCCAATCATCTACGTTGGTAACAATGATACAAACGTGGCTCGCTCTCCCGCTCCTCCACAAACTCTGCCTCTAATACCTACGGTTTCGGCAAACTCTGCTATACCGTTCGTATCCCCTAGAGATCAGCAAACAAACCAGCAACCTAGGTTTGTTGGCCCTACTACACATCAGGTAACTAACCCGCTGCCCCATCATAGAGGTCCTCTGGAACCTGCAACAAATCAGTTTCCTCTGTTTGTAGACTCTCAAGGTCTAAGTAACCAACAGTTCACAGCACCTCGGGAACAGAATACAAACTCAATACAGTTTCCGGCACCACTGGTTAACTCTCAACCTTCTAATACACAACAAATAACCAACCACCATCCTGGACTGAGCTTCGTACCAAGACCACAAGTCTTCCACGACTTGCGTCAGCCTACATCTGTCTGCGATCCCCTCGCCAAGCCGTTGGTAAGGCTTCTCATTAGTTCTGTGAACTATCCTTAATTTTTTTTTTTTTTTTTTTTAAACTTTTGGAAAATTCCAGGTTGACGAGATTTACGATGGAAAGGCTTACCACTTCTCATGGTGTCACGATGGCGGCCGATCCTACACCTGGTTAACTGCTAACTATTACTGTGCAGGCCTTGGTAATGGCTTTCAACCTGTCAGTTTAGAAAGTCGGCTAGAACAAGATTTTATTTCTACCATTATTATTCAACGTAAGTTTAATCCTTTTGTTCTTGATTCTCGGAAATTGACTATTCAATAAACCAATTTTCTTTATTCTGATTGCCTTGCATTTCCATTGTCATCTCCTAAACTATGGACTATGCTTTATTTTTCATTAATATAAATCTAAAATTACATTTTCAGATTACATCTCTGACGTATGGACGAGCGGTAACACCATAAGCTCTTCCTCTTGGACTTGGTTATCTGGTGCGTCTTCAGCTTACACAAACTGGTCTCGTACTGGCAGGTAAAACTTCTCTATGAAGGGGGTGGGGGAGGAAGTACATGTAAATTTTAAATTTTTTCTTACACCTAACAATTCTGTCAATAGGCGAGGCCTCCCTCAACCCGATAACGACGAAGGTAACGAGAAGTGCCTGGCTTTGCTCAATAACCACTACAACGACGGTGTTACATGGCACGACTCAAACTGCAACAATCAGACGCGTTATATGCGAGGCAACACAATTCTATGGTGTATGAAATAACCTTTTACTTCAGCTTGCTGTCATATTTTCTGCTTAAAGGCAGAATTAAAGCTTTTGTTTAATCCCTAGTTTCATTGTTACCCTCCAGAGCCTCTAAATTATTAACTTTTAATACTTACTCAAAATGGCCAAGACTCTTCCATTGTCTTTAACTTGGCCAAGTTCTTTGACTAACAAACATTTAATTATTATCCTTTTAACTTTTATTACCACACATTGCCCTCAAAAACAATTTCCCCTGTTGACTTAAACCTAGCTCTATTTGCCCAAATGTGAAATTTTTTTTCTTTTTTCTTCACTTTAAGTATTCTACTTAAAGAGGTCAGACGTGGAACCCAGAGGAGCAGAATATTTTTCCTCAGTCTTAGGGGGCCTGTTCAGAGATCTTCAGTTGGGTGATGCTTTTGGGAAAGTCTGTGGAAGGTGGTACATACTTTTAAAGGCGAGGATACACGGCTCGTTCAGACAGAATATATTTATCTGAGGGTTTTGGTAGTTTTAAAAAACTATCGAGATGGTCTTCTGATCATAGGGCGGTAATAGTGGAAATGGGGTGGGAAGCTTTGGCTAGTAGGCAGGGAAGCTTAACTGAATAAGATGGTTTTGGGGGATGGGACGGTTGTGTACGGTTTTTTTTTTTTTTTTTTTCTCTCTCTCTCTCTCTCTCTCTCTCTCTCTCTCTCTCTCTCTCTCTCTCTCTCTCTCTCTCTCTCTCAATAGTTTGGGAACAGCTCTGTGCAGAGGGATGGACTGAGGAGGATATGGTAGGATGGTGAGATAGTGTGGCCAAGATAAGAATACGTAAATTTTGTGCGGAGGGCAAACCATTAATTGCAGTATGGTTTCTCAAATTTAGAATCTAGATTACCGGGTTATGCGGGGGGGGGGGGGTTGTACCCCATGGAGGAAATAAATGTTCAAGGACAGGATAAAGGATTTGCAAGAAGTTTTGCAGTGGTATGGGTAAAAGTGGGGCTGGACGAAGTACTCTCGTGGCGACGAGTCATCGGCTTGCGTGCTGAGTAAAAACGGTACGATGGCAAACTACAATACCGGGTTTGCAAGTCATTTCTTCGGTGGGGGTTTTAGAGAGGGTCAGGTATTGCAGGAAACAACTGGGATGAGTGCATGTGCAGATAGATGGTTTGAGGAGTATGGGGAAAAGTAGTGTCGTGGATGCAGAGGTTTTGGGCAGGTATGTATGTTCTGTGCAAACTGGGGAGGAGTGATCGGGAGGCACTGGGTGGGGTCATTGAGGAGGAAATATGGAGAGCCCTTATGGACATTAGTAAGGGAAAGGTGCCCAGGATAGATGGTTTACCAAGCGAATTTTATGTAAAACACGGAGTCTGCTAAGGGGTTTCCTAGTAAGGTTAATGAATGCCATGAAAGACTGAGTTATGATTGGAGAATTGCAGGCAGCGACGGTGTTGGTCCCGAAGGGCAAAAAAGAAAAAAGGCCGAGTACCCTTCGGGATTACAGCCATTTCGTTGCTTTGTGCTGATTATAAGATGTTTGTGAAAGTTCTTGGGAATAGGCTTAAGTGTTGTGGGGAGGGTGATGTTTTGAGTCTGTTTGGGTTGCCGGGTAGGTCAATGGTTGAGGGCCACGGGATCATAATGGAGGACATGGAAGGGGGGCAGAGGAGCATTGTTGGCATTGGATTGGCAAGGGGCTTACGACAGGGCAGATAGAGGTGCTTTGCAGGATATTCTCCTCAGACAGGTTTGGCAAAGAAAGTGAGGTGGGTGGATAAATTTTACTCAGGAGTTAAGGTAAGGGTGCAAATCAATGGTTGTGTAGGGAGTCGCCATGGAGCAGGGTCTTCGGCAGGGTTGTCCAGTATCACAACTTTTGTTTGCATGTGTTCAGGATCCATTATAGGATGGAAGATCGTCTAAGGAATGGGGGGGGGAAGATGGTGTGCAGAAGCCTTGGCCTGGCTTGGTGGGCTGTTGACGATACAACTATTCTGGTGTGTGAAGTGACACGGTTAGGAGTTTTAGGGGGGAAGTTATACACATGTTTGGGAGAGCTACTTGGATGAAGGTAAATCTGTAGGTCAATGATAATGGGGCCGAGTGGGCAGGGAGATTAGAATGGTGATGTGATGTCATGCAGCTTCAGACTCAGTCTGAAAATCTGTGGTCATATATGAGGCTGACCCAGTGCTGAAAGGGTCAATACAAATTGGATGGTAGAACAGGTGCAGCAACGTTTGGGAATGCTGCGACCTCACCATTTAACCCTTAGGCCACGAGCAATTGTCATCAATGTATTTATATAGCAAGTCTGGTTTGTATCGGCAGTGTTGCCGTTAACAGGAACGGCGATCACGAGTATTCTTATAATGGTGTTCAAATTATTGTGGGGTTCAGGGTGCAACTGGTTGCAAAGGGAGGTAGTGATATTGCCCATACACAGGTTTTTGTGTACTATGCTGGTCAGAGGAAAACTTTCATTTGTGTAGCTCCTATGAGCACATGGCAGGCAAGTGTCCTAGGAGGCAGGCTCCTTGAGTTCCGGGCCTCCATTTGTGATCTGGCAAGTGATTTGGTGCCTGACTTGGGTGCTTCGGGAGGATGGAGGACTTGCCTCTGGAGTGAAGAGGTCGAAAGGGAGGTGGCGGCAGCGGAGACGTCACTCCCAGGGGCGTCGGTGGAGACTGATGCCTGAAAGAGTTTAGTTCAGGATTCTTCGACACAGGATGGTTTATTGGTGGATGTGATAAAGGATTTTTTGGGTGGGGAAGTCTTGTGCAGAAGGAGTCTTCAGTTTGTGAGGGACAACAAAAGGCAGAGAAAGCATAGAGAAAGAAAGGACTAGAATGTGTGGTGTTGAGGTACACCAGGAGGATTTGCGTGATGGGGATGTGGAAGTTCTAGGAAAAGAACTGCAGGAGCTTCAGATACCCAAGGTCATCACCCTGGGTCAGAGGCCGGGGAAGAAATCGTGGGCAGTGGTGGAGCCAATGGCTCAGTGGTAGAAGTGTGCCCGAGTTGCACAGCGGGAGAGGGGGGGAGAGTGAGTGCACAGGAAAGAGTGAAAAAGCAGTTACACACAATGTGAAAAGTGCATAGGGGAAAGCCACCTCTTTTGTAACTTGCAGATGTGTCACACTTAATTAATGTTAATGGCCTTAAGGCAGAGGTCAAGAAAGTTTGGTTGGTGTGGTTTTTTATGGAGGTTTGATGTTTACATTTTTCTTTGCAGGAGTATAATCGCAGGGCTGGATGGGAGTTGAGATTGAAAGGATATTGCATGTTAGCAGTGGTTTGCTATTGTGGGGTGGCAGTGAAGGAGACCAGCCCCTTGCATGTCATGGGTTGGGAAGAGGAGGGTAATGAGGGTGGATGGTGTCTGGGGTGAGTCGGGCTAGTTTCGTAGGTGGTTTACATGGCAGCGACTAGCAATACCAGGGTAAAAGTAGATTGTCAGGGAGGTATTGCTGTATCACTTGAAGTTTGCCTGCTATAAGTCGTAGATGATTGGAAATGTATGAAACGGAGTGATGTTGAACAGAGAGGGGTGGACTGTGTTCTGAGGGATGTATTGCAGGATGTTGGGGTTGTGGTGGGGAGGGGGGGGATACCTACTGGAGCATAGGTTCGTCCAACGGGGATATGAGGCACGATTGGACAATCTGTCGAGCAGTGAAGTAGTGTGTATTTATTCTGGGTACTGAAAATTAAACGTAAGACTTCTTGAGGAGGGGGTGGGGCCTTTTTTCAGTGATTTGTGGTTGCATTTTTGGGAGGCTAAGGATGGGGAGATGTTAGATTGGTGGGAAACGCAGGCTAAGCCTGAGATAGCGATTTTTTTAAGGTTAGGGGATGTGAAGAGAGCTGGCATTAAGGGTTGCAAAATTGAGGGACAGTTGCAAGACTGTTGTGATGGGCGAGGTGGTAGGAGAGATGACATAGGTAGTCTCTGGCGTAAATAGCTGAATTACCCTATGATGGGTTTGATGCAATTAGGGTTAGGTTAGAGGATGTATTGTGGGGTGATAAGCTGTCTGGGGTTTTATGTAAATTTAGAGAACGAAAGACGGTAACCACCATATTACAATTGGAAATAGGAGTGGGAGGGTACCCAGAGGGTCTGGTCCTATCCAACATGGAAAGTCTCTGGATTAGAAGGGGGGGGCGTTTCTGGGAGGGAATTTTGGAGGGGGGGTTCCATAGTGTTTTAAGTGAGCAGGATAGTGGGTTTGGAGGGTGGTATAAGTGAGGTTGAGGTGGAAGAGGCAGTTTTAGGGATGAGTACCGGAAAAAAAAACACCGTTGTTAGATGGTATACCAAATGATTTTTATAGAGCACATTGGGGGTGTATTAGGCAATGCTTTGTTGGGGTATTGAACCATGTTAACTAGTGGTAAGTTGGGCAAATTGCAAAGTACGGGTGTCTGTTTTGATACCAAAGCAGAGGGGGCGAAGGGTCTAGAGTGCTTATCGAGCAATATCTGATGTGTGCAGATTACAAGGTTTTTGCGAAAATCTTTGGCAATAACTGAAGGTCATGGGGTTGGTGATGCATGGGGGACAGTTTGGAATTCCAGGGAGGAGTATGTGGGTAGGTAATGGACGTATTAGGGATTTTCTCGAGGGTAGTAGTGGGGACTATTCTAGGTCTGGATTAGGAGAATGCTTATGATTGTGTGGCTAGGGATTTTTTGATTGAGAGTATGGTAAGAATGGGTTTTGGAGGGTGGTGGGATGGGTGAGGATATTATATGCTGATGCATCGATGAGTACAGGTAAATGGTTGGTTGGGTAGTGCTGTACATATGGGTAGGGGTTCGAGGCAGGGGTGTCTGCTCTCCCAAATACTCTTTGCATGTATGCAGAATCTTTTCTATGTGCTTGTTGATGGTGGGACAGGAGGAAGGGAGGAGAGTGGAGGCTTTTGTGGGAATATTGTGGATTATGTAGATAAAACTGTTATACTTAATGAGAGAATTTAAGTAAGGTGGGAAGGGTACTTGAGATTTTTGGTAATGCTAGTGGTATGAGTTAATAAGCAGAAATCACGGTTTCTGGAGGTAGGCACGACCTTGAGCGAGGAGTTTGGCTGGATAACTGTAGAAAGGCTCAAGATTTGTGGGATTTTATATTTGGCAGATGCACAGGAGAGCAGGAGGGTTAATTCAGAAATGGTAATGGACAGAGCTTTGAGTAGGCTTAGGAGTTTCCGGGCCGGGGACGTAACCTTGCCTCAAAGGGTTGTTGTGGCAAATACACTGATTTATAGTAAAGTGTGGGGAGTGGCGGAAATTTATCCCTTAAGAAGTTAGGATATTATGAAATTACAAAGACTGTGTTTGGGGTTTTGGGAGGGTGTGGTTGTGCAAAGATGTGGTAATGACTGGTAAGATAGGGAGGATTGGGATTGATGGCATTAGGATCTAGGGTGAAGGCGCTATGTTAAGCAGAGGTATATTCAAGCAGGGAGGGGAAGGGGTCTTCGAGTGGGGAGGTGATGGGGGATGTCCGCAAATGGAGTGGCAGGGACTTAGTGGAGTGTGAAGATATGTTGAGGTTTATGGATAAAGGTTTGCAATGTTAAAACACTAAAGGTAAAATGGTTGGTGGGACTGGGTCGGCGTCAGGAATCACTGCAGGGGATGGCAGTGTATCCCACATGATTGGAGAGTGATGAGTGCAATTTAGTAAACTAAGAACAAGGCAAGAGTGAGAGAATTAGTATATAGATTTCTGATGGGGACTTTGGCATCGAAAGAGGTGCCAAGACAAATTGGTCTTGAGGCATCATGCAGTTTTTGGGGGAAGTTTATACTACTTTCCATGTAGTATACTTTTGTTCTGTTTTGGAGGTGGTAAGATTGTGGATGAAGAGGGTTTTTCCTTTTTTGGGGGGGTCAGATATCACCCCTTAAGGTTTTAATGTTAGATATGGGAGGGGTGCCCAACGAGGTGGGGAGGGCTATCAGATACGTAATAGTTGATTACTTTTGTCTCTTGGGGGATGAGGGAATGGAATCGAATCGAATCTAAGACGACGAGAGCTGTCGTGAGATGGGAAGGAAGGATGAGGAAGGATGGAAATACTGGAAAAGGAGGGGAAGAGGAGGAATCGAGGCAAGTGACCCAACCACTAAGGTACCACGTGTCCCAAAGTACTGGAGGCGTAGATGGAGAGGCTTGAATGATGATGTTACTTGGCTCACTAGGAGAGGATGGCAAAGGCAGTGGTAGGAGCTGGGAGTGTCAGAAGGCAGCAAGCAGGATGAGTTGGTTATTCTCTTGAACCGTTTTTCAGTGCATTGAATTTTGTTCTAGGGTTGTCACAGGTATAGGAGAACTGTAGAAGAGTTCGTTGGTTTGGGGTTGGTGGATTATCTTTTTGACGGTAGAGGATGGCTTTTCGTGGCTGATGTACTTTGCAATGTTGTCTTGGATATGTTGGATGAGTTCTAGGCGAGTCATGGGGCTGAAGTATTGCGTCGTGGTGAAGAACGAGTCCTTTGTGTTTAACGTTTAGTGTTCCAGGTAGTTTACGTGAGCGAGGTGAAGAAGTTGAAGGTGGTGTGGATGGCGAAGGTAGGGTAGGATCTTGGTTGGTCGTGGTGTGACGGGCCAATCGACTAATAGCAGGCGTGGTGCTGTCTTGGATGTTGTCAGGTGGGTGTTGATTGGAGGATTCAGAAGAGGCGGCGTCGTCGTCATTATCAATTATTAATTCCTTCAAGTCATCTGGCGCTTCAAAACTGACGATCTTCGGGATTGTTTTCAAAATCTCAGCTGATGGTGGACTTGCAGGGAAGTTAAATGGCATGTTAAGTGCAAGAAATTCATTAAGTCTTGTTGAAAGAGCCAGGTTTTGGAGCATTTTGCATGTGAGCCTCTTCAAGGGGGGCTCCTTGGCGTGGTGAAGAGGCTCTTGGTCTGAGGAATTAGCCCTGTCGGTCTTCTTCCTCAGACCGAACCTAATTACCCCCCATTCTCCCCTCCCCTATCCCATCCTCCCCTTTTTCCATTCCTCCTCCTCACCCCTCCCTTTTGCCCTTCCTCTTTTTAGCCTTCGTGATTTCTCCCACAGGCGCGCTAGTTCCTAGGTAGGGGAAAGGACACCGGGGTCCATCCCATTCCGTTGAGGTTTCTTGGCGGTGGCGTAGTTTGCCGTGGAATCTGGATTGCCTAGGGATGTCCCGATCCCTCTCCGGTATCCCGGAGTAGCTTTGGGTGTCTTTTGGGCGACGGGTGTATCTCTGGAAGCCACCTTTCGGATTCCGGGGGTGGTGGCTGAAGGAGGTATGCTTTGTGGCGGATATCCGGCCGCCCTCTCTTTTGTCCACCGAGGTAGCTCGGCAGATGTGAGGTTGCTATCCCAGATTGCTGGTTTACTGGCATGAAGGGTAGGGTATGGCACGGGTTCCATGCTGCATCTGCGCTACTAGCGGTGTCGAGTCCTCTTGGGCGGGGAGGGAGATTTCTGGCCCTTTCATTCCTCCTAGGAACTATCCCTCCCCGGTCCCCCCTTTTTTTTTCTTTTTTTTATTTTTATTTTCTTTTTCTTTTTTTTTTCTTAAAAACAAAAAGAAAGAAGTAACCTAACCATGGCAGCCCTAGTCCATGAACCTGGTACCCCCGGGCCCCTTCTTGATACCGCACCCCGTTCTGACCCCGCCTCGTCTTTGGACCACTCTTCAGACATTCCTCATGCCTCTGTACCTATTGCCGGTGCTGTTTCCTCACCCGCTTCAGGTACTGAGGCCTCGACTGACTCCTTCGATTTATCAGACCTTCGCTCTCCTCTGACTATGCTTCCGGCTTCTCCCTCTACGGTGCGGCAATTTTCAAATCGCCGACCCGTTCCACGTCGGACCAACTCTGGTCCCACGCCTAAACGTCAACTACAATTACCTGCTGATACTTCTCCACCTTCACCTTCTCGTTCTTCTCAGAAACGATCGACACGTCCTTCACTACCTTTCCACGCTCAGTTTCAGACTGAACAGTGGACTAAATTCTTCACTTTACGACCAACTTCCTCTACTGCCTATCTTTCTGACCATAGTATTGGCAAGGCACTCCTACGCCATGTTGGTAAAGATATTTCTTTTCATGCTCTTAAGAGCGGTACGCGCATCATTACCGTACAGAATGCTACCCAGGCTCGTGAGCTCTCTCGTCTTTCCCATATAGATACTGTTCCTGTCACCCTTGAAAAACATCATTCCCTCAATTCTTGTAGTGGTACCGTTATTCTGCCCCATACCATAGTTCAACAAAATTTCCAGACATGTGGCACCGACATTCTAGAACAGCTGGAACTCCAAGATCTCCCAATCCTCAAGGTAGACACTTACGTTCTTCCTGCCCGTGGGCGGAGACGATACTCTAGCAATGTGGCTCGTTTAACTTTTGACAGCCGAGAACTCCCATCCTCCGTTTATATAGCAGGACATCGGTTACAAGTTCGAAAGGTGATCCCTACACCACAACAGTGTAGAAATTGCTGGCGATTTGGCCATCCAGCGAAATATTGCAGATCTATCGCCGAATGCCCAGTCTGTGGTGCCGATGACCATTCTAATACGTCTTGCAATCGATCTCCCTCTTGCCTTAACTGTCATGAGGCTCACCCTTCGTACTCTCGCCGTTGTCAGGTCTATTTAAACGAGCGGGAAATCCGTTACCTCAAAGAGACAGAAGGTCTCCCTTATGCCATGGCAGTTTCTCATCTCCGCCTCCAAGGGAGACTCCCACGTGTTTCTTATTCCCGTGTTTCAAAACGTCCCCCCACTTCTGGTATCCCATCTTCTACACCCACCTCTGTGGTTCCCTCTCCCATAATCACTCCTGTATCTAATCCTTTTGCTGTCCTCGGCTCAGACGTCCCTACTTCAACGCCTCAGTCTAATCTCGCTTCTTCGAGTTCTCTCTTACAAGCCTCAGTATCGACGAGACCTCGTACGACACCTCTTCCCAATCGTCCCTCTACTTCTCAAAAGTCAAAAAAAGGTCCGGTAACACCTCCTACCCATCTTCCACCTCCTCATTTTACCCTCCCTGTCTCTGTCCCTAGTTCTTCCCCTCTCACTGGCTCAGTTACAAGTGCAGAGGTTCACCCTCCTCCTCGTAATGTACCTTCCTCCCCTGTTCCCTCCCAAGTTTCTCCCTCTTCTGCCACCTCCCAGGTTCCTGTCTCTTCTGTCCCCTGCCACGCTTCTCCAGTTCCCTCCACCCTTTCGCCCCCCCCCCTACCTTGGTACAGTCCAATACAGTTCCAATCTTTACTCATCCTCCCCCTACCATTCCCAATATTGTCTCCCATACGACATCTCTGAATTCCGAAACACTTGAAGCAATCTCTGAATATATTGCAGAGACCAAACCATCAATGGACACTGATCCACCTTCCGCTCTTTCTCTCTCCTCTGCTCCATCTGCGCAACTCCTTTCTTCACAGCGCACCGTTCCTTCGCTGCTTGAACATTTTCCACTGCCTCCGCATGTGGACTTTTCTAACCCTTCTAGTCCGTAGGAACCCTTACCTGCGGATTTCAAGTATCTTTATCATTGCCAATCATGGCCTTTTTACAGTGGAATATACGCGGCCTCAGGGGTAATCAGGGTGAGATTCAGATGTTACTCTCCCAGTTTGCCCCTGTTGGTGTTTGCTTACAGGAACCAAAATTACACTCTGCTGTTATTTCTCACATCTCAGGCTATAATTTATTGTATTCTTCAGATCCTTTTCCTGAAGGGACCTTTAATGAAAGTGCCATTCTTCTCCGCACTGATATTCCGTACCATCAGCTATTTATTCATACTTCGCTGCATTACACAGCAGCCCGTATCCACTTACATAGGTGGTATACGCTCTGTTCTTTATATCTCTCTCCTTCTCGGGCATTATCTATTCCGGATTTTGCCTTCCTTGTTTCGTCATTACCGCCACCGATTCTGTTACTTGGTGATTTTAATGCCCACCATTTCCTCTGGGGAGGGTCTCACTGTGATTCCCGTGGAATTCAGTTAGAGGCTTTTCTTGCCACCCACCCCCTCCATGTTTTAAATACAGGTACTCACACCCATTTTGATCCTCGGACTCATACTCTCTCTTGCATCGATCTCTGTTTGCTCTTCCTCCGCCGCATTAGACTTTACTTGGTCTGTTCTCCCGGACTTACATGACAGTGATCATTTCCCAATCATTCTTACTTCCCCTTCATATTCGCCACCTCTTCGCACCCCACGCTGGCAATTTAATCGGGCAAATTGGAACCTTTACTCACACCTGACTGTTTTTAAAGAGGTTCCTTCTTCGTCCTCCATCGATGAGCTTTTACACCTCTTCTCGTCCTCCGTTTTCACCGCAGCTTCTCATTCTATACCCCAAACTTCGGGCAGGCATTCTCAGAAATGCGTGCCTTGGTGGTCTCCTGCTTGTGCTCGTGCAGTACGTTTGAAACGCGCTGCATGGGGCAGGTACCGGTACAATAGAACCACAGAGCGACTCCTTGATTTTAAACAGAAGCGTGCGATCGCTCGCCGTGTCATCCGTGACGCTAAACGCACTTGCTGGCGAGATTGTCTCCACCATCACCTCTGCTTCCTCTATGAGTGCAGTCTGGAAAAAAGTACGAAAACTGAGTGGTAAATATTCTCCTGACCCGGCTCCTGTTCTGCGGGTTGCCGGTGTTGATATAGCAAACCCACTAGATGTTGCCAATGAAATTGGCAATCATCTGGTCCGTATTTCTCAGGGACTCCATCTATGCCCCTCATTTCTTTCCTCAAAGTCTGCCAGAGAGTTAGCACCCTTGGACTTTTCTTCTCTCAGAGAAGAACAGTATAATGTGCCTTTTACACTTCAAGAACTGGAGGCAACACTCTCAGCTTGTCGATCATCGGCAGCTGGGCCCGACGACATTCATATTCGTATGCTACAACATTTACATCAGTCAGCCCTTGCAGTCCTATTACGCCTTTACAATCTTATTTGGTCACAAGGAGTTCTTCCACAGCTGTGGAAATCCGCCATTGTTCTCCCTTTCCGCAAACCAGGCACTACGGGACATGAAACCTCCCACTATCGTCCCATTGCTCTTACCAGTGCAGTTTGCAAAGTAATGGAACGTCTAGTAAATAGACGTTTAGTGTGGTATTTAGAGACACACAACAGTCTCTCCACTCGTCAATATGGCTTTCGTAAGGGACGTTCTACCATAGACCCCTTACTGCGCTTGGATACGTATGTTCGTAATGCCTTTGCGAATAACCACTCGGTTATTGCCATATTGTTTGACCTTGAAGGCATATGACACAACTTGGAGGTATAATATTTTAGCCCAAGCCCACTCCTTAGGCCTTCGAGGCAATCTACCATCCTTCCTTAAGAACTTTTTAACTGACAGGCATTTCCGTGTTCGGGTTAATAATGTGCTCTCCCCGGACTTTGTCCAAGCTGAAGGTGTCCCCCAGGGATGTGTTCTGAGCACAACACTTTTTCTCCTTGCTATTAATGATTTGGCCTCTAGTCTTCCATCAAATATTTGGTCATCACTCTATGTTGATGACTTCGCTATTGCCTGTGCAGGCGCTGACTGTCACCTCCTTACAGTTTCTCTCCAGCATGCAGTCGACCGTGTTTCCAATTGGGCCACCACACATGGGTTTAAATTTTCCAGCACTAAAACCCACCAAATCACTTTCACTAGACGCTCTGTCATCTCTGATCATCCTTTGTACCTCTATGGCTCACGTATCCCTGAACGTGATACAGTCAAGTTTCTGGGCCTCCTCTTTGATCGTAGGTTATCCTGGAAACCTCACATTACCTCTCTGAAGGCAACTTGTCACAGCCGGCTGAACCTTCTTAAAACCCTTGCTCATCTTTCGTGGGGAGCTGATCGTCGAACCCTCCTTCACCTACATTCCACCCTTATTTTATCGAAACTTGATTATGGTGACCAGATCTATTCAGCGGCATCTCCTGCTACTCTCTCTAGCCTTAACCCCATTCATCACCAAGGATTACGTTTATGCCTTGGTGCTTTTCGCTCTTCCCCTGTCGAAAGCCTCTATGCAGAAGCGAACGTTCCATCCTTATCCGATCGCCGTGATGCCCATTGCCTGCGCTACTATGTACGCTCTCATGATCTCCGCAATCCTTCCATTTATAGAATGGTCACTGATATTAGTAGACATTCTTTATTTGTTCGCCGCCCCTGCTTACTCCGTCCCTTCTCTCTTCGCCTCCATTCGCTCTTGTCTTCTCTTCAACTACCACCTTTCTATGTACATGTAGCATCTCACTTTTCCCTACCCCCCTGGGAAGTTCCAGCTGTTCGAGTCTGTTCTTTCTCCCTCCCTTGCTCGAAAGCCCAACTGTCTACGGTCGCTTCCCGCTCTCTTTTTCTTGACCACTTTCACTCTCATTCTCATGCCATTGCTGTGTACACAGATGGCTCTAAGTCTTCTGACGGCGTAGGATTCGCAGCAGTGTTTCCGGACAGCGTCGTACAAGGGCATTTACTATCTTCAGCTAGTATTTTTACTGCTGAATTATATGCCATCCTTACAGCACTTATCCGTATTGCATCTATGCCTGTGTCATCATTTGTGGTTGTCTCATACTCCCTTAGTGCTTTACAGGCTATACAAAAATTTGATACACCTCACCCCTTAGTCCTCCGTATCCAACTTTGGCTACGCCGCATCTTTACTAAGCATAAAGATATTGTTTTTTGTTGGGTCCCTGGTCATGTTGACGTACAGGGCAATGAACAGGCAGACACTGCTGCGCGGTCAGCAGTACATGACCTACCAGTTTCTTATAGAGGTATTCCATGTACGGACTATTTTGCTGTAATATCTTCCCACCTTCACACCCGTTGGCAACAACGTTGGTCTACTATGCTCGGCAACAAACTTCAGTCTATTAAACCGAGTATAGGTTACTGGCCGTCTTCTTATCACCAGTGTCGAGGTTGGGAGACTACTCTCTCCCGTCTTCGCATTGGCCATACTCGTCTTACTCATGGATATCTCATGGAGAGGCGTCTTTCTCCTCTCTGTGAGAATTGCCAAGCTCCATTATCAGTCAGCCACATTCTGTTGGACTACCCACTTTATCAACGAGCACGCAGAATTTACCTCTGTCGTCGTCTTCGCCCCGCTGCTCTCTCTTTACCTTCCCTTCTCGCTGATGGACCCACCTTTCATCCGGACTCTCTCATTGACTTTTTGACAACGACTGACTGACTTCACAAATTCTGATACTTTCAGCCCTTTCTACTTGTATCTCTTGCTACCCTCTACCCCCGTACTATCCCCTGCCCCGCTGTTTTCTGTAACCTGCTGATCATCCCCCCTCCCTTCTGCCATCCAATTCCCTTGTTTCCTTCCCTACCCTGCAGCGCTGTATAGCCCTTGTGGCTTAGCGCTTCTTTTTGATTATAATAATAATTTGCATGTGAGCAAACATCATGCAGTAATAGAATTTGGTAGATATCATCAGGTGGAGGTTGGGTAGTGGCTTGTAGAATCTTGGATGTTGTTGGTTGAATCTTTGCAATTGCGCATATGAAGGAGAGGTTCCAGATTTGGCTGCAAGAGAATGGTGGTCACTCTACAGTTGATGTAAGTGGGAGCAGCAGTGGAAGTGCAAGAACGAAAATCGTGACCTGCAGACCCACAGGTGGAACAAATCTTCGTGTTCTTCGCGTGGCAGTCCGCAGTAGTGACATAAGAAAGAAGGAACACTGCAACAGGCCTACTGACCCATGTAGAGCAGGTCCATGTCCCCCCACGGATTAGACCAATGACCCCCCCCCTGGATTAACCCAATGACCCATCCAGTCTGATCATCTCCACTCAAGGATGGAGCACTGCACCAGACCCAGCAGCACAAGCTAGTCAGGTCCAACTCACACCCACTGATGTATTTATCTAACCTATTTTTAAAACTACACAATGTTTTAGCCTGAATAACTGTACTCGGGAGTTTGTTCCACTCATCCACAACTCTATTACCAAACCAGTGCTTTCCTATATCCTTTCTGAATCTGACCTCTTCAAGGTGGGGGCTCCTTGGCGTGGTGAAGAGGCTCTTGGTCTGAGGAATTAGACCTGTCGGTCTACTTCCTCAGAACGAACCTAATTACCCCCCAATCCCCCATTCCCTATCCCATCCTCCCCTTTTTCCTTTCCTCCTCCCCACCCCTCCCTTTTGCCCTTCCTTTTTGGCCTTTTTTTTTTTTTTTCTTTTTTCCACAGGCACGCTAGTTCCTAGGTAGGGGAAAGGGTACCGGGGTCCATCCCATCCCATTCCGTTGAGGTTCTTGGCATGGGCATAGTTTGCCGTGGAATCTGGATTGCCTGGGAATGTCCTGATCCCCCTCCGGTATCCTGGAGGGGGGCTTTGGGTGTCTCTCGGGCAACGGGTGTATCTCTGGAAGCCACCTTCCGGATTCTGGGGGTGGTGGCCGAAGGAGGTATGCTTTGTGGTGGATTTCCGGCCGCCCCCTCTTTTGTCCGAGGTAGCTCGGCAGATGTGAGGTTGCTATCCCGGATTGCCGGTTTACTGGCATGTTGGGTAGGGTATGGCACGGGTTCCATGCTGCATCTGCGCTACTTGTGGTGCTGAGGTCCTCTTGGGCGCGGAGGGAGATTTCTAGCCCTTTCATTCCTCCTGGGAACTATCCCTCCCCGGTCCCCCTTTTTTAATTTTTTTTTTCTTAAAAACAAAAAGAATGAAGTAGCCTAACCATGGCAGCCCTAGTCCATGAACCTGCTACCCCCGGGCCCCTTCTTGATACCGCACCCTGTTCTGACCCCGCCTCGTCTTTGGACCACTCTTCGGACACTCCTCATGCCTCTGTACCTCTTGCCGGTGCTGTTTCCTCACCCGTTTAGGTACTGAGGCCTTGACTGACTCCTTCGATTTAACTGACCTTCGCTCTCCTCTGACTATGCTTCCGGCCTCTCCTTCTACGGTGCGGCAATTTTCGAATCGCCGGCCTGTTCCACGTCGGACGAACTCTGGTCCTACGCATAAACGACAACAATTACTTACTGATGATACTACTCAACATTCTCGTTCTTCTCAGAAAAGATCGACACGTCCTTCACTACCTTTCCACGCTGCACAATGGACTAAATTCTTCACTTTACGACCGACTTCCTCTACTGCCTATCTTTCTGACCACAGTATTGGCAAGGCACTCCTGCTATGTTGGTAAATATTTCTTTTCATGCTCTTAAGAGCGGTACGCACAGTCACCGTACAGAATGCTACCCAGGCTCATGAGCTTTCTCGTCTTTCCCATATCGATACTGTTCCTGTAACTATTGAAAAGCATCATTACCTCAATTCTTGTAGTGGTACCATCATTCTGCCCCATACCATAGTTCAAAATTTCCAGACATGTGGCACTGACATTCTTGTAAAGCTGGAACTCCAAGGTCCCCCAATCCTCAAGGTAGACACTTGCATTCTTCCTGCTCGCAGGCGGAGACGATACCCTAGCAATGTGGCTCGTTTAACTTTTGACAGCCGTGAACTCCCATCCTCAGTTTATGTAGCAGGACATCGGTTACAAGATCGAAACGTGATCCCTACACTACAACAGTGTAGAAATTGCTGGTGATTTGGCCATCCAGCGAAATATTGCAGATCTATCGCCGAATGCCCAGTCTGTGGTGCCGATGACCATTCTAATACATCTTGCAATCGACCTCCCTCTTGCCTTAATTGTCATGAGGCTCACCCTTCGTACTCTCGCCGTTGTCAAGTTTACTTAAACGTGCGGGAAATCTGTTACCTCAGAGGCAGAAGGTCTCCCTTATGCCATGGCAGTTTCTCATCTCCGCCTCCAAGTGAGACTACCTCATGTTTCTTATTCCCGTGTTTCAAAACGTCCCCCCACTTCTGGTATCCCATCTTCTGCACCCACCTCTGTGGTTACCTCTCCCATAGTCACTCCTGTAGCTAATTCTTTTGCTGTCCTCGGCTCAGACGTCCCTACTTAAACGTCTCAGTCTGATCTTGCTTCTTCGTGTTCTCTCTCACAAGCCTCAGTAGCGACGAGATCTCGTATGACACCTCCTCCCAATCGTCCCTCTACTTCTCAAAAGTCAAAAAAAAGGTCCGTTAACACCTACTACCCATCTTCCACCTCATTTTCCCTTCCCTGTCTCTGTACCTGGTTCTCCCCCCCTTACTGGCTCTGTTACGAGTGTAGAAGTTCACCCTCCTCCTCGTACTGTACCTTCCTCCCCTGTTCCCTCCCAAGTTTCTTCCTCTTCGGCCACCTCCCAGGTTTCTGCCTCTTCTGTCCCCTTCTACGCTTCTCCAGTTCCCTCCACCCTTCCGTCCCCCCCTACCTTAGTACAGTCCATTACAGTTCCAATCTTTACTCATCCTTCCCCTACCATTTCCAATATTGTCTCCCATACGACGTCTCTGAATTCTGAAACACTTGAAGCAATCTCTGAATATATTGCAGAGACCAAACCATCAATGGACACTGATCCACTCTCTGCTCCTTCTCTCTCCTCTACTCCATCTACGCAACTCCTTTCTTCACAGCGCACCGTTCCTTGGCTGCTTGAACGTTTTCCACTGCCTCCGCATGTGGACTTTTCTAACAGCTCTAGTCCGTAGGAACCCTTGCCTGCGGATTTCAGGTATCTTTATCGTTGCCAATCATGGCCTATTTACAGTGGGTAATCGGGGTGAGCTTCTGATGTTACTCTACCAGTTTTCCCCTGTTGGTGTTTGCTTAAAGGAACCAAAATTACTCTGCTGTTCTCTCCCATCTCAGGCTATAATTTATTGTATTCTTCAGATCCTTTTCCTGATGGGACCTTTAATGAAAGTGCCCTTCTATGCACTGATATTCCGTACCATTAGCTATTTGTTCGTACTTCGCTGCATTACACAGCAGCCCGTATCCACTTGCATAGGTGGTATACGCTCTGTTCTTTATATATCTCTCCTTCTCGGGCATTATCTATTCCGGATATTGCCTTTCTTGTTTCGTCATTACCACCACTGATTCTGTTACTTGGTGATTTTAATGCCCACCATTTCCTCTGGGGGGGCTCACTGTGATTCCCGTGGCATTCAGTTAGAGGCTTCTATTGCCACCCACCCCCTCCATGTTTTAAATACAGGTACTCACACCCATTTTGATCCTCAGACTCACTCTCTCTTGCAACGATCTCTGTCTGTTCTTCCTCCGCTGCATTAGACTTCACTTGGTCTGTTCTTCCGGACTTACATGACAGCGATCATTTCCCAATCATTCTTACTTCCCCTTCATATTCACCACCTCTTCGCATCCCACGCTGGCAATTTGATCAGACAAATTGGAACCTTTACTCACACCTAACTGTTTTTAGAGAGGTTCCTTCTTCGTCCTCCATCGATGAGCTTTTACACCTCTTCTCGTCCTCAGTTTTAACCGCAGCTTCTCATTCTATACCCCAAACGTCGGGCAGGCATTCTCAGAAATGCGTGCCTTGGTGGTCTCCTGCTTGTGCTCATGCAGTACATTTGAAACGCGCTGCATGGGGCAGGTACCGGTACAATAGAACCACAGACTTCTTGAATTTAAGCAGAAGCGTGCGATCGCTCGCCGTGTCATCCGTGATGCTAAACGCACTTGCTGGCGAGATTGTCTCCATCACCTCTGCTTCCTCTATGAGTGCAGTCTGGAAAAAAGTACGAAAACTGAGTGGTAAATATTCTCCTGACCCAGCTCCTGTTCTGCGGGTTGCCGGTGTTGATATAGCAAACCCACTAGATGTTGCCAATGAAATTGGCAATCATCTGGTCCGTATTTCTCAGGGACTCCATCTATGCCCCTCATTTCTTTCCTCAAAGTCTGCCAGAGAGTTAGCACCCTTGGACTTTTCTTCTTAGAGAAGAACAGTCCCTTTTACACTTCAAGAACTGGAGGCAACACACTCAGCTTGCCGATCATCGGCAGCTGGGCCCGACGACATTCATACTCGTATGCTACAACATTTACGTCAGTCAGCCCTTGCAGTCCTATTACGCCTTTACAATCTTATTTGGTCACAAGGAGTTCTTCCACAGCTGTGGAAATCCGCCATTGTTCTCCCTTTCCGCAAACCAGGCACTACGGGACATGAAACCTCCCACTATCGTCCCATTGCTCTTATCAGTGCAGTTTGCAAAGTGATGGAACGCCTAGTAAATAGTCGTTTAGTGTGGTATTTAGAGACACAACAGTCTCTCCACTCGTCAATAAGGCTTTCGTAAGGGACGTTCTACCATAGATCCCTTACTACGCTTGGATACGTATGTTCGTAATGCCTTTGCGAATAACCACTGTTATTGCCATATTTTTTGACCTTGAGAAGGCATATGACACAACTTGGAGGTATAATATTTTAGCCCAAGCCCACTCCTTAGGCCTTCGAGGCAATCTACCATCCTTCCTTAAGAACTTTTTAACTGACAGGCATTTCCGTGTTCGGGTTAATAATGTGCTCTCCCCGGACTTTATCCAAGCTGAAGGTGTCCCCCAGGGATGTGTTCTGAGCACAACACTTTTTCTCCTTGCTATTAATGATTTGGCCTCTAGTCTTCCATCAAATATTTGGACATCACTGTGTTGATGACTTCGCTATTGCCTGTGCAGACGCTGACTTTCACCTTATTACAGTTTCTCTCCAGCATGCAGTCGACCGTGTTTCCAATTGGGCCACCACACGTGGGTTTAAATTTTCCAGCACTAAAACCCACCAAATTACTTTCACTAGACGCTCTGTCATCTCCGATCATCCTTTGTACCTCTATGGCTCCCGTATCCCTGAACGTGATAGTCAAGTTTCTGGGCCTCCTCTTTGATCGTAGGTTATCCTGGAAACCTCGCATTACCTCTCTGAAGGCAACTTGCCACAGCCGGCTGAACCTCCTTAAAACCCTTGCTCATCTTTCATGGGGAGCTGATCGTCGAACCCTCCTTTGCCTACATTCCACCCTTATCTTATCGAAACTTGATTATGGTGACCAGATCTATTCAGCGGCATCTCCTGCTACTCTCTCTAGCCTTAACCCCATTCATCACCAAGGATTACGTTTATGCCTTGGTGCTTTCCGCTCTTCCCCTGTCGAGAGCCTCTATGCAGAAACGAACGTTCCATCCTTATCCGATCGCCGTGATGCCCATTGCCTTCGCTACTATGTACGTTCTCATGATCTCCGCAATCCTTCCATTTATAGAATGGTCACTGATATTAGTAGACATTCTTTGTTTGTTCGCCACCCCTGTTTATTCCGTCCCTTCTCTCTTCGCCTTCATTCGCTCTTGTCTTCTCTTCAATTACCACCTTTCTATGTACATGTAGCATCTCACTTTTCCCTACCCCCCATGAAGTTCCAGCTGTTCGAGTCTGTTCTTTCTTTCTCCCTTGCTCGAAAGCCCAACTGTCTACAGTCGCTTCCTGCTCTCATTTTCTTGACCACTTTCACTCTCATTCTCATGCCATTGCTGTGTACACAGATGGCTCTAAGTCTTCTGACGGCGTAGGATTCGCAGCAGTGTTTCCGGACAGCGTCGTACAAGGGCATTTACTATCTTCGGCTAGTATTTTTACTGCTGAATTGTATGCCATCCTTACAGCACTTATCCGTATTGCATCAATGCCTGTGTCATCATTTGTGGTTGTCTGACTCCCTTAGTGCATTACAGGCTATATAGAAATTTGATACACCTCACCCCTTAGTCCTCCGTATCCAACTTTGGCTACGCCGCATCTTTACCAAGCATAAAGATATTGTTTTTTGTTGGGTCCCTGGTCATGTTCACGTACAGGGCAATGAACAGGCAGACACTGCTGCGCGGTCAGCAGTACATGACCTACCAGTTTCATGTAGAGGTATTCCATTTACGGTCTATTTTGCTGCAATATCTTCCCAACTTCACACCCGTTGGCAACAACGTTGGTCTACTATGCTCGGCAACAAACTTCAATCTATTAAACCGAGTATAGGTTACTGGCCGTCTTCTTATCACCAGTGTCGAGGTTTGGAGACTACTCTCTCCCATCTTCGCATTGGCCATACTCGTCTTACTCGTGGATATCTCATGGAGAGGCGCCCTGCTCCTCTCTGTGAGAATTGCCATGTTCCATTATCAGTCAGCCACATTCTGTTGGACTGCCCACGTTATCAACGAGCATGCAGAATTTACCTCCGTCGTCATATTCGCTCTGCTGCTCTCTCTTTACCTTCCCTTCTCGCTGATGGACCCACCTTTCATCCAGACTCTCTCATTGACTTTTTGACAACTGACTGACTTCACAAATTCTGGTACCTTCAGCCCTTTCTACTTCAATCTCTTGCTACCCCCTATCCCCGTACTATCCCCTGCCCCACTGTTTTCTGTAACCTACTGATCATCCCTCCTCCCTTCTGCCATCCAATACCCTCGCTTCCTTCCCTACCCTGCAGCGCTGTATAGCCCTTGTGGCTTAGCGCTTCTTTTTGATTATAATATAATAATCTGAATCTGAATTTTTCCAACTTGAAACCATTGCTGCGAGTCCTGTCTTGGCTGGAAATTTTCAGCATGCTATTTACATCCCCTTTATTCTGTTTTCCATTTATCCATCTCTATCATATCCCCCCTAATTCTACGCCTTTCGAGAGAGTGCAGATTGAGGGCCCTCAGTCTATCCTCATAGGGAAGATTTCTGATACATGGGATCATCTTTGTCATCATTCTCTGTACGTTTTCCAAAGCATTTATATCCATTCTGTAATACGGTGACCAGAACTGAGCAGCATAGTCTAAATGAGGCCTAACCAAGGATATACAGAGTTGAAGAACATCCTGAGGACTTTTATTTATACTTCTAGATATGAAGCCAAGAATTCTGTTAGCTTTATTGCGAACACTAATGAACTGTTGTCTTGGTTTTAGGTTACTGCTAACCAGAACTCCTAAATCCTTTCCACAATCAGTAGTATTAAGGTCTACATTATTTAGTTTGTGGCATGGTTATTTACCTGTCCAACATTTGGAACTTTGCATTTGTCAATATTGAACTGCATCTGCCACTTCTCCGACCATTGTATCAGTATTCAAATCATACTGGAGTGCTCTAGTGTCCTCATTAGAATGAATTGGACGGCCTATTTTGGTGTCATCAGCAAATTTGCTTATGTCGGTAAGGCTTATTGGTCTATAGTTCGAAGCCAAGGACCTGTCACCTGCCTCGTAAATAGGTATTACATTTGCCATTTTCCACTTATCAGACACTATGCCAGTTCGTAGTGATATGTTAAAAAGATTAGCAAAAGGTATGCTAAGTTCCTCTTACATTCCTTTAACACCCTTGAAAACAGTTCATCAGGGCCTGGGGATTTGTTAGGTTTTAGTTTCTCTATTTGTCTGAGGACCATGTCACTAGTTACTGAAATCGTACATAGTTCATTATCATCCTGTTCTCCATAATCTATTATTTCAGGAATATCGCTAGTATTTTCCTGGGTGAAAACTGAGAGAGAGTAGGTATTTAGAATTTCACACGTATCCTTAACACTGTCAGTGAGCTGACCAGAGTTACTCTTAAGTGGGCCAGTCTTGTCCCAAATCTATCTTCTGTATATCTTAAAGAACCCTTTTGGGTTAGTCTTTGAATCCCTTGCGACCTTAGCCTCATAATCCCTTTTTGCTTTTCTTATTCCTTTCTTTATTTCTCTCTAATTGAATATATTGATTTCTTAACTGCCCATCCCCTCTTTTCATACGCCTATATATGCCTCTCTTTTGACCAATGAGATGTTTTAATCTATTGTTCATCCATTTGGGATTATTTTTTAGATCTAATTTCCCTACTCGGAACAAAGTTGTCTGGGCAGCTAGAACTATGCTCTGAAAAACGTCATATTGGCAACCAAGATCATCTACTTGACCCATAGTCAGGACATCCCAATTTAGCTCACCCAGGTAATTTTTCAGTCCCATGAAGTCGGCCAAGCGAAAATCTGGGACAGATTTGATTGCAGTTATCTGGGTAATTCCATGATATATTAAAACTAAGTGATTTGTGATCACTTTCCCCAAGCTCATCATTAACCTCAAGATTATTAATTAGTAAATCTTTGTTGGCAAGAACTAAGTCAAGCAGATTGTTTCCTCTAGTTGGTTCTGTTACAACCTGTTCTAAAAAGCAATCCTTGTGGCCTGGTGGCTAAAGCTCCCGCTTCACACACGGAGGGCCCGGGTTCGATTCCCGGCGGGTGGAAAAATTTCGACAAGTTTCCTTACACCTGTTGTCCTGTTCACCTAGCAGCAAATAGGTACCTGGGTGTTAGTCGACTGGTGTGGTTCGCATCCTGGGGGACAAGATTAAGGACCCCAATGGAAATAAGTTAGTCCTCCACTGACTTTCTTGGGTTATCCTGGGTGACTAACCCCTCGGGGTTAAAAATCAGAACGAAATCTTATCTAACCATATCAAAGTCACTAGACTCAAGATTTCCTGTCATATGGTTCCAATCAATTTGTCTGAAGTTAAAATCTCCCATTATCACAACATTTTCATATATAGATGCCTTATGAATTTCGTCCCATAACAGCTTACTACCATCCCTATCAAGGTTTGGGGGCCTATAAATCACACAAAAAATTAATTTGTCACGACCCTCGAGAAACTGTAGCCAAACCGATTCTGTGTTCGATGTTTCTAATCATATATCATGTCTAAGACAACAATTTAAATTTTCTCTGACATGAATCGCCACACCACCACCCTTCCTGCTGACCCTATCATTGTGGAATAGTTTATAACTCTTATGTTGCATTCAGAAGGTATTTCTCTATCTTTCAGGTTGAACCAGGTCTGTTATACCAATATCTATATTACCTACACTTTCAAGTAATCTTAGCTCATCTATCTTATTTCTTAGACTCCTACTATTTGTGTAATAAACCTTAAGGGAGCTTGTCACTCGTTGCTCTCTACTATCCCTCTGTTTGTTAATCAATTGATTTGCCATTACTAGCAACTTTATTTTGAATGTCTTTTAAACATATCCCTGAGGTATCCCGGTAATAACTGCTGTTTTTAACCCTAATGTTGCAGTCTGATTGTTTCCCACAAACACCCATACCTCTATAATCTATCAGTTTAAATTCCTAGACAAGTCATCAATTACCCTCTCAATTGAATTGGCTAATGCAACCACTCCATCCCCAGGGATGAACCCCATCCCTTGCATACATATCACGTTTGCCAAAGAATAGGTCCCAGTTATCAATGAATGGGATTGAAAGTTCCTTGCAGTACCTGCCTAGCCAGCAATTTATACCAATTGCCCTAGACATCCATTCATTACCCACTCCCTTTCTAGGCAAGATGCTACATATGACTGGGATCCCTCCCTTAGGCCTAACTACTACTATGGCTGACCTGTACTTAACCAGCAGCTCCTCTCTCCTGCCCTTCCCAATGTCATTACCCCCTGCGCTAAGACAGATAATGGGCTTGTTGCCATTACCTGCCATAATATTATCCAACCTGCTGACTGTCATCAACACCAGCTCCAGGAAGATAAACTCTGTCTGACCTTTCTGTCTGTTACAAAATGGACGGTCCATATATCTTACCTGAGAATCGCCTATTAAAATATTCTTACCTTGATTAGCAGGAGAATCAGTGGTACCTTCAACCTCACTAACCATTGAAGTACACTCGTACGCATCTACACACCCAAAAATAAAAAACAGACCCAACAGGGCCATATCCGTGATCACCACTACATTCCAACAGCTTATTGACACAAAGTTAATGTTGATGGTTAACATTCAATATGTAATATGACCTACCATACAAATAGAAGGGTATATATAAACCCCATAAATAACCTATACATTCTCGTACAGAGTTCATAATGTACCTCTTTAATTATACGTTAAGAAACGTATGACAAGGATAAAGTTATCACCAGATTAAAATATATAAAACATATCCTCCACGTATACATATGAATATAACTCCCTATACAAAAAGGTACTTATAACGATAATAGAAAAAACAGAAAACCACATACAACTTTTAACACTGTGGTTTTACAAAAGTCATTATGTCTACATACCCCGTAGCCTTTATACATTGGTTCGCCTTTCTTCCGCAGGTACTACCAAAATATTGCATGTAACACACAGGTATCCCTTGGCAACATACCTCTACACTGATTTACATGCATACAAACAGAGTATCAAATATGCCAATCATGGTACCACATCCTCACGTTTTGTAGGCCCACCGGCCTACAAAACCAACCTAAACTTAAAAGAACCAGTCTACCTTCAGACTCCAGGACTATTGACACCATAATCGAAACTGACAATTATAGGTTTGCACGCAATGCAATGAGCAGCCACAGAGCTATACAAAGTCATGTACATTCATGTCACACCTCCACAAGAACGTTACGCTTAATACCCCGATACCTAGAACAATCCTCTAGACAAACGAGGAATCTTCCCTCACCAACCAAGGACAGATGCACACCAGACAAAAGGATAATGCCTTACCATCCCCTGACATACACCACAATAACACCATACACTCAACATCCGGCACACAACCCTCCGGCGGCTCCCTGCAAAAACATTACCCACATCAAACACCAAGCAAACCAGTCAACCTTCCTCATTCAGGCATCCAATCGATACAATAGGACACCACTGAAGAGACCAACCCCTTGCCTCCTCACCCCGACACCAAGCAGAGTAAACGTGCAACAGTAAGTCCACGATATCCCTCCTGAAAAGTTACCCATCGTCCCCCATAATTGTTTGTTCCTACACGCTGTCCTATAAAAACACGCCGCCAACTCCTTTATCCTAATGTTTCCCTCCACCTCCCACATGCCCATACACGATACACAGATACACGATTAAAGATTCTGCTTCTGACTCGCCTCGGCAGGTCATAGCAGCTCTCCTTACTTGTTCAGTCTCCCTACGATCCCCGTTTGGGGAGGGGAACCTCTACCATCTCCACGATGTCTCATCGTGTGAGAATTAAGCCCAAGTCTACTGTCGTTGACGACACCACGAAGCTCAAGCTTGCAACCTCACTCAACACTTGTCTTCACGCCAAATTCTCCAAGATTACTTCACTGAAAGAAGCCTTCATCGTTACCTTTCTCGATGATGCAGAAGCTGACAAAGTACTTACATCTACAGCCATGATGACTTTAGAAGACCGTGGTTTTATCATCACGTCACCATACATGCGTGCAAAACGCTGTGTTCATGAAACGCCTTGACAGGCTAATCACAAACATGTCCATCGAGGAAATTACGTCATCACTTGAAGACCTCAACACCTGGGCCAAGATTGACTCTGTTGTGAAGATCCCCAACGCTTCCTCGATACTCAAGGTCACGTTTCTGGACGTTACCATGGAGACCAGAGCATTGTCTGATGGCCTTGCCATCTCTTACTACTACATCAACCCTCGTCAGATTGAGCCTGAACGCTTTACTGACATAACACCTTGTTGGACATGCTACTCGTATCAGTACGCCGAGGTCAGTGGTCACCTGCGGTCATACCTGCCTAAGCTCATGGGAGTTAGCGTGGGCTGTTACCAAGCACCATGGCTTGTTGTAGTGTTTTAGAATCTCAGGTTCAAGTGTTGAAGAAGGAGATTCTACTTCTTCAGGAGGAAAATAGGAGGCTGAAGCTTCGCATAGATGAGTTTAGGAGCGTGTGAGAGAAGGATTTAGCTGGTAAGGAAGGAATGGTCGCCAACAGTGATAGTCGCAGCAGCTCTAAGAGGCAAGTGGTTCACAGTTCAGGATGAAGGAAGATGAAGAGAGTTAACAGAGAAGATGTGAAGGTAGGAAATCGATTCTCTGTTCTCCAAGACGAGTGTACTTCAATGGTTAGTGAGGTTGAAGGTACCACTGATTCCCCTGCTAATCAAGGTAAGAATATTTTAATAGGCGATTCTCAGGTAAGATATATGGACCGTCCATTTTGTAACAGACAGAAAGGTCAGACAGAGTTTATCTTCCTGGAGATGGTGTTGATGACAGTCAGCAGAATGGATAATATTATGGCAGGTAATGGGAACAAGCCCATTATCTGTCTTAGTGCTGGGGGTAATGACATTGGGAAGGGCAGGAGAGAGGAGCAGCTGGTTAAGTACAGGTCAGCCATAGAAGTAGTTAGGCCTAAGGGAGGGATCCCAGTCATATGTAGCATCTTGCCTAGAAAGGGAGTGGGTAATGAATGGATGTCTAGGGCAATTGGTATAAATTGCTGGCTAGGCAGGTACTGCAAGGAACTTGCAATCCCATTCATTGATAACTGGGACCTATTCTTTGGCAAACGTGATATGTATGCAAGGGATGGGGTTCATCCCTGGGGATGGAGTGGTTGCATTAGTCAATTCAATTGAGAGGGTAATTGATGACTTGTCTAGGAATTTAAACTGATAGATTATAGAGGTATGGGTGTTTGTGGGAAACAATCAGACTGCAACATTAGGGTTAAAAACAGCAGTTATTACCGGGATACCTCAGGGATATGTTTAAAAGACATTCAAAATAAAGTTGCTAGTAATGGCAAATCAATTGATCAACAAACAGAGGGATAGTAGAGGGCAACGAGTGACAAGCTCCCTTAAGGTTTATTATACAAATAGTAGGAGTCTAAGAAATAAGATAGATGAGCTAAGATTACTTGAAAGTGTAGGTAATATAGATATTGGTATAACAGACCTGGTTCAACCTGAAAGATAGAGAAATACCTTCTGAATGCAACATAAGAGTTATAAACTATTCCACACTGATAGGGTTAGCAGGAAGGGTGGTGGTGTGGCGATGTATGTCAGAGAAAATTTAAATTGTTGTCTTAGACATGATATATGATTAGAAACATCGAACACAGAATCGGTTTGGCTACAGTTTCTCGAGGGTCGTGACAAATTAATTTTGTGTGTGATTTATAGGCCCCCAAACCTTGATAGGGATGGTAGTAAGCTGTTATGGGACGAAATTCATAAGGCATCTAGATATGAAAATGTTGTGATAATGGGAGATTTTAACTTCAGACAAATTGATTGGAACCATATGACAGGAAATCTTGAGTCTAGTGACTTTGATATGGTTAGATAAGATTTCGTTCTGATTTTTAACCCCGAGGGGTTAGCCACCCAGGATATCCCAAGAAAGTCAGTGGAGGACTAACTTATTTCCATTGGGGTCCTTAATCTTGTCCCCCAGGATGCGACCCACACCAGTCGACTAACACCCAGGTACCTATTTGCTGCTAGGTGAACAGGACAACAGGTGTAAGGAAACTTGTCGAAATTTTTCCACCCGCCGGGAATCGAACCCGGGCCCTCCGTGTGTGAAGCGGGAGCTTTAGCCACCAGGCCACAAGGATTGCTTTTTAGAACAGGTTGTAACAGAACCAACTAGAGGAAACAATCTGCTTGACTTGGTTCTTGCCAACAAAGATTCACTAATTAATAATCTTGAGGTTAATGATGAGCTTGGGGAAAGTGATCACAAATCACTTAGTTTAATATATCATGGAATTACCCAGATAACTGCAATCAAATCTGTCCCAGATTTTCGCTTGGCCGACTTCATGGGACTAAAAAATTACCTAGGTGGGCTAAATTGGGATGTCCTGACTATGGGTCAAGTAGATGGTCTTGGTTGCCAATATGACGTTTTTCAGAGCATAGTTCTAGCTGCCCAGACAACATTGTTCCGAGTAGGGAAATTAGATCTAAAAAATAATCCCAAATGGATGAACAATAGATTAAAACATTTCATTGGTCAAAAGAGAGGCATATATAGGCGTATCAAAAGAGGGGATGGGCAGTTAAGAAATCAATATATTCAATTAGAGAGAAATAAAGAAAGGAATAAGAAAAGCAAAAAGGGATTATGAGGCTAAGGTCGCAAGGGATTCAAAGACTAACCCAAAAGGGTCCTTTAAGGTATACAGAAGATAGATTAGGGACAAGACTGGCCCACTTAAGAGTAACTCTGGTCAGATCACTGACAGTGTTAAGGATACGTGTGAAATTCTAAATACCTACTCTCAGTTTTCACCCAGGAAAATACTAGCGATATTCCTGAAATAATAGATTATGGAGAACAGGATGATAATGAACTATGTACGATTTCAGTAACTAGTGACATGGTCCTCAGACAAATAGAGAAACTAAAACCTAACAAATCCCCAGGCCCTGATGAACTGTTTTCAAGGGTGTTAAAGGAATGTAAGAGGAACTTAGCATACCTTTTGCTAATCTTTTTAACATATCACTACGAACTGGCATAGTGTCTGATAAGTGGAAAATGGCAAATGTAATACCTATTTACAAGGCAGGTGACAGGTCCTTGGCTTCGAACTATAGACCAATAAGCCTTACCGACATAAGCAAATTTGCTGATGACACCAAAATAGGCCGTCCAATTCATTCTAATGAGGACACTAGAGCACTCCAGCATGATTTGAATACTGATACAATGGTCGGAGAAGTGGCAGATGCAGTTTAATATTGACTTAATATTGACAAATGCAGTCCCAAATGTTGGACAGGTAAATAACCATGCCTCAAACTAAATAATGCAGATCTTAATACTACTGATTGCGAAAAGGATTTAGGATTTCTGGTTAGCAGTAACCTGGAGTTCACCTGGAGAGAGTTTCGGGGGTCAACGCCCCCGCGGCCCGGTCTGTGACAAGGCCTCCTGGTGGATCAGCGCCTGATCAACCAGGCTGTTGCTGCTGGCTGCACGCAAACCAACGTACGAGCCACAGCCCGGCTGATCAGGAACTGACTTTAGGTGCTTGTCCAGTGCCAGCTTGAAGACTGCCAGGGGTCTGTTGGTAATCCCCCTTATGTGTGCTGGGAGGCAGTTGAACAGTCTCGGGCCCCTGACACTTATTGTATGGTCTCTTAACGTGCTAGTGACACCCCTGCTTTTCATTGGGGGGATGGTGCATCGTCTGCCAAGTCTTTTGCTTTCGTAGTGAGTGATTTTCGTGTGCAAGTTCGGTACTAGTCCCTCTAGGATTTTCCAGGTGTATATAATCATGTATCTCTCCCTCCTGCGTTCCAGGGAATACAGGTTTAGAAACCTCAAGCGCTCCCAGTAATTGAGGTGTTTTATCTCCGTTATGCGCGCCGTGAAAGTTCTCTGTACATTTTCTAGGTCGGCAATTTCACCTGCCTTGAAAGGTGCTGTTAGAGTGCAGCAATATTCCAGCCTAGATAGAACAAGACAACAGTTCATTAGTGTTCGCAATAAAGCTAACAGAATTCTTGGCTTCATATCTAGAAGTATAAATAAAAGTCCTCAGGTTGTTCTTCAACTCTGTATATCCTTGGTTAGGCCTCATTTAGACTATGCTGCTCAGTTCTGGTCACCGTATTACAGAATGGATAAAAATGCTCTGGAAAACGTACAGAGGATGATGACAAAAGATGATCCCATGTATCAGAAATCTTCCCTATGAGGATAGACTGAGGGCCCTGAATCTGCACTCTCTCGAAAGGCGTAGAATTAGGGGGGATATGATAGAGGTGGATAAATGGAAAACAGAATAAAGGGGATGTAAATAGCGTGCTGAAAATTTCCAGCCAAGACAGGACTCGCAGCAATGGTTTCAAGTTGGAAAAATTCAGATTCAGACTATTATATTATAATAAAAAAGAAGCGCTAAGCCACAAGGGCTATACAGCGCTGCAGGGTAGGGAAGGAAGCGAGGGTATTGGATGGCAGAAGGGAGGAGGGATGATCAGTAGGTTACAGAAAACAGCGGGGCAGGGGATAGTACGGGGATAGGGGGTAGCAAGAGATTGAAGTAGAAAGGGCTGAAGGTACCAGAATTTGTGAAGTCAGTCAGTTGTCAAAAAGTCAATGAGAGAGTCAGGATGAAAGGTGGGTCCATCAGCGAGAAGGGAAGGTAAAGAGAGAGCAGCAGAGCGAATACGACGACGGAGGTAAATTCTGCGTGCTCGTTGATAAAGTGGGCAGTCCAACAGAATGTGGCTGACTGATAATGGAACATGGCAATTCTCACTGAGGAGCAGGGCGCCTCTCCATGAGATATCCATGAGTAAGACGAGTATGGCCAATGCGAATACAGGAGAGAGTCGTCTCCCAAGGTCGACACTGGTGATAAGAAGACGGCCAGTAACCTATACTCGGTTTAATAGATTGAAGTTTGTTGCCGAGCATAGTAGACCAACGTTGTTGCCAATGGGTGTGAAGTTGGGAAGATATTGCAGCAAAATAGTCCGTAAATGGAATACCTCTACATGAAACTAGTAGGTCATGTACTGCTGACCGCACAGCAGTGTCTGCCTGTTCATTGCCCTGTACGTCAACATGACCAGGGACCCATCAAAAAACAATATCTTTATGCTTGGTAAAGATGCGGCGTAGCCAAAGTTGGATACGGAGAACTAAGGGGTGAGGTGTATCAAATTTCTGTATAGCCTGTAAAGCACTAAGGGAGTCAGACAACCATAAATGATGACACAGGCATTGATGCAATACGGATAAGTGCTGTAAGGATGGCATACAATTCAGCAGTAAAAATACTAGCCGAAGATAGTAAATGCCCTTGTACGACGCTGTCCGGAAACACTGCTGCGAATCCTACGCCGTCAGAAGACTTAGAGCCATCTGTGTACACAGCAATGACATGAGAATGAGAGTGAAAGTGGTCAAGAAAATGAGAGCAGGAAGCGACCGTAGACAGTTGGGCTTTCGAGCAAGGGAGAAAGAAAGAACAGACTCGAACAGCTGGAACTTCCCAGGGGGGTAGGGAAAAGTGAGATGCTACATGTACATAGAAAGGTGGTAATTGAAGAGAAGACAAGAGCGAATGAAGGCGAAGAGAGAAGGGACGGAGTAAACAGGGGCAGCGAACAAATAAAGAATGTCTACTAATATCAGTGACCATTCTATAAATGGAAGGATTGCGGAGATCATGAGAACGTACATAGTAGCGAAGGCAATGGGCATCACGGCGATCGGATAAGGATGGAACGTTCGCTTCTGCATAGAGGCTCTCGACAGGGGAAGAGCGGAAAGCACCAAGGCATAAACGTAATCCTTGGTGATGAATGGGGTTAAGGCTAGAGAGAGTAGCAGGAGATGCCGCTGAATAGATCTGGTCACCATAATCAAGTTTCGATAAGATAAGGGTGGAATGTAGGCGAAGGAGGGTTCGACGATCAGCTCCCCATGAAAGATGAGCAAGGGTTTTAAGGAGGTTCAGCCGGCTGTGGCAAGTTGCCTTCAGAGAGGTAATGTGAGGTTTCCAGGATAACCTACGATCAAAGAGGAGGCCCAGAAACTTGACTATCACGTTCAGGGATACGGGAGCCATAGAGGCACAAAGGATGATCGGAGATGACAGAGCGTCTAGTGAAAGTGATTTGGTGGGTTTTAGTGCTGGAAAATTTAAATCCACTTGTGGTGGCCCAATTGGAAACACGGTCGACTGCATGTTGGAGAGAAACTGTAAGGAGGTGACAGTCAGCGCCTGCACAGGCAATAGCAAAGTCATCAACATAGAGTGATGACCAAATATTTGATGGAAGACTAGAGGCCAAATCATTAATAGCAAGGAGAAAAAGTGTTGTGCTCAGAACACATCCCTGGGGGACACCTTCAGCTTGGATAAAGTCTGGGGAGAGCACATTATTAACCCAAACACGGAAATGCCTGTCAGTTAAAAAGTTCTTAAGGAAGGATGGTAGATTGCCTCGAAGGCCTAAGGAGTGGGCTTGGGCTAAAATATTATACCTCCAAGTTGTGTCATATGCCTTCTCAAGGTCAAAAAATATGGCAATAACTGAGTGGTTATTCGCAAAGGCATTACGAACATACGTATCCAAGCGTAGTAAGGGGTCTATGGTAGAACGTCCCTTACGAAAGCCATATTGACGAGTGGAGAGACTGTTGTGTCTCTCTAAATACCACACTAAACGTCTATTTACTAGGCGTTCCATTACTTTGCAAACTGCACTGGTAAGAGCAATGGGATGATAGTGGGAGGTTTCATGTCCCGTAGTGCCTGGTTTGCGGAAAGGGAGAACAATGGCGGATTTCCACAGCTGTGGAAGAACTCCTTGTGACCAAATAAGATTGTAAAGGCGTAATAGGACTGCAAGGGCTGACTGATGTAAATGTTGTAGCATACGAATATGAATGTCGTCGGGCCCAGCTGCCGATGATCGACAAGCTGAGAGTGTTGCCTCCAGTTCTTGAAGTGTAAAAGGCACATTATACTGTTCTTCTCTGAGAGAAGAAAAGTCCAAGGGTGCTAACTCTCTGGCAGACTTTGAGGAAAGAAATGAAGGGCATAGATGGAGTCCCTGAGAAATACGGACCAGATGATTGCCAATTTCATTGGCAACATCTAGTGGGTTTGCTATATCAACACCGGCAACCCGCAGAACAGGAGACGGGTCAGGAGAATATTTACCACTCAGTTTTCGTACTTTTTTCCAGACTGCACTCATAGAGGAAGCAGAGGTGATGGTGGAGACATAATCTCGCCAGCAAGTGCGTTTAGCGTCACGGATGACACGGCGAGCGATCGCACGCTTCTGTTTAAAATCAAGGAGTCGCTCTGTGGTTCTATTGTACCGGTACCTGCCCCATGCAGCGCGTTTCAAATGTACTGCGCGAGCACAAGCAGGAGACCACCAAGGCACGCATTTCTGAGAATGCCTGCCCGAAGTTTGGGGTATAGAATGAGAAGCTGCGGTGAAAACGGAGGACGAGAAGAGGTGTAAAAGCTCATCGATGGAGGACGAAGAAGGAACCTCTTTAAAAACAGTTAGGTGTGAGTAAAGGTTCCAATTTGCCCGATTAAATTGCCAGCGTGGGGTGCGAAGAGGTGGCGAATATGAAGGGGAAGTAAGAATGATTGGGAAATGATCACTGTCATGTAAGTCCGGGAGAACAGACCAAGTGAAGTCTAATGCGGCGGAGGAAGAGCAAACCGAGAGATCGATGCAAGAGAGAGTATGAGTCCGAGGATCAAAATGGGTGTGAGTACCTGTATTTAAAACATGGAGGGGGTGGGTGGCAAGAAAAGCCTCTAACTGAATTCCACGGGAATCACAGTGAGACCCCCCCAGAGGAAATGGTGGGCATTAAAATCACCAAGTAACAGAATCGGTGGCGGTAATGACGAAACAAGGAAGGCAAAATCCGGAATAGATAATGCCCGAGAAGGAGAGAGATATAAAGAACAGAGTGTATACCACCTATGTAAGTGGATACGGGCTGCTGTGTAATGCAGCGAAGTATGAACAAATAGCTGATGGTACGGAATATCAGTGCGGAGAAGAAGGGCACTTTCATTAAAGGTCCCATCAGGAAAAGGATCTGAAGAATACAATAAATTATAGCCTGAGATGTGAGAAATAACAGCAGAGTGTAATTTTGGTTCCTGTAAGCAAACACCAACAGGGGCAAACTGGGAGAGTAACATCTGAAGCTCACCCCGATTACCCCTCAGGCCGCGTATATTCCACTGTAAATAGGCCATGATTGGCAATGATAAAGATACTTGAAATCCGCAGGTAAGGGTTCCTACGGACTAGAAGGGTTAGAAAAGTCCACATGCGGAGGCAGTGGAAAATGTTCAAGCAGTGAAGGAACGGTGCGCTGTGAAGAAAGGAGTTGCGCAGATGGAGCAGAGGAGAGAGAAAGAGCGGAAGGTGGATCAGTGTCCATTGATGGTTTGGTCTCTGCAATATATTCAGAGATTGCTTCAAGTGTTTCGGAATTCAGAGATGTCGTATGGGAGACAATATTGGGAATGGTAGGGGGAGGATGAGTAAAGATTGGAACTGTATTGGACTGTACCAAGGTAGGGGGATGCGAAAGGGTGGAGGGAACTGGAGAAGCGTGGCAGGGGACAGAAGAGGCAGGAACCTGGGAGGTGGCAGAAGAGGAAGAAACTTGGGAGGGAACAGGGGAGGAAGGTACATTACGAGGAGGAGGGTGAACCTCTGCACTTGTAACTGAGCCATTGAGAGGGGAAGAACTAGGGACAGAGACAGGGAGGGTAAAATGAGGAGGTGGAAGATGGGTAGGTGTTACCGGACCTTTTTTTTTTGACTTTTGAGAAGTAGAGGGACGATTGGGAGGAGGTGTCGTACGAGGTCTCGTCGATACTGAGGCTTGAGAGAGAGAACTCGAAGAAGCGAGAGTAGACTGAGGCGTTGAAGTAGGGACGTCTGAGCCGAGGACAGCAAAAGGATTAGATACAGGAGTGATTATGGGAGAGGTAACCACAGAGGTGGGTGTAGAAGATGGGATACTAGAAGTGGGGGGACGTTTTGAAACACGGGAATAAGAAACACGTGGGAGTCTCCCTTGGAGGCTGAGATGAGAAACTGCCATGGCATAAGGGAGACCTTCTGTCTCTTTGAGGTAACGGATTTCCCGCTCGTTTAAATAGACCTGACAACGGCGAGAGTATGAAGGGTGAGCCTCATGACAGTTAAGGCAAGAGGGAGATGGATTGCAAGACGTATTAGAATGGTCATCGGCACCACAGACTGGGCATTCGGCGATAGATCTGCAATATTTCGCTGGATGGCCAAATCGCCAGCAATTTCTACACTGTTGTGGTGTAGGGATCACCTTTCGAACTTGTAACCGATGTCCTGCTATATAAACTGAGGATGGGAGTTCTCGGCTGTCAAAAGTTAAACGAGCCACATTGCTAGGGTATCGTCTCCGCCCACGGGCAGGAAGAACGTAAGTGTCTACCTTGAGGATTGGGAGATCTTGGAGTTCCAGCTGTTCTAGAATGTCGGTGCCACATGTCTGGAAATTTTGTTGAACTATGGTATGGGGCAGAATGACGGTACCACTACAAGAATTGAGGGAATGATGTTTTTCAAGAGTGACAGGAACAGTATCGATATGGGAAAGACGAGAGAGCTCATGAGCCTGGGTAGCATTCTGTACGGTAATGATGCGCGTACCGCTCTTAAGAGCATGAAAAGAAATATCTTTACCAACATGGCGTAGGAGTGCCTTGCCAATACTATGGTCAGAAAGATAGGCAGTAGAGGAAGTTGGTCGTAAAGTGAAGAATTTATTCCACAGTTCAGTCGGAAACTGAGCATGGAAAGGTAGTGAAGGACGTGTAGATCGTTTCTGAGAAGAACGAGAAGGTGGAGAAGTATCATCAGCAGGTAATTGTCGTTGACGTTTAGGCGTGGGACCAGAGTTGGTCCGACGTGGAATGGGTCGGCGATTTGAAAATTGCTGCACCGTAGAGGGAGAGGCCGGAAGCATAGTCAGAGGAGAGCGAAGGTCCGATAAATCGAAGGAGTCAGTCGAGGCCTCAGTACCTGAAGCGGGTGAGGAAACAGCACCGGCAATAGGTACAGAGGCATGAGGAATGTCTGAAGAGTGGTCCAAAGACGAGGCGGGGTCAGAACGGGGTGCGGTATCAAGAAGGGGCCCGGGGGTACCATGTTCATGGACTAGGGCTGCCATGGTTAGGTTACTTCTTTCTTTTTGTTTTTAAGAAAAAAAAAGAAAGAAGAAAAGAAAATAAAAATAAAAAAAAGAAAAAAAAGGGGGGACCGGGGAGGGATAGGTCCTAGGAGGAATGAAAGGGCCAGAAATCTCCCTCCGCGCCCAAGAGGACCTCAGCACCGCAAGTAGCGCAGATGCAGCATGGAACCCGTGCCATACCCTACCCATCATGCTAGTAAACTAACAATCCGGGATAGCAACCTCACATCTGCCGAGCTACCTCGGTGGACAAAAGAGAGGGCGGCCGGATATCCGCCACAAAGCATACCTCCTTCGGCCACCACCCCCGGAATCCGAAAGGTGGCTTCCAGAGATACACTCGTCGCCCGAAAGACACCCAAAGCTACTCCGGGATACCGGAGAGGGATCGGGACATCCCCAGGCGATCCAGATTCCACAGCAAACTACGCCACCGCTAAGAACCTCAACGGAATGGGATGGACCCCGGTATCCTTTCTCCTACCTAGGAACTAGCGCACCTGTGGGAGAAATCCCAAAGGACAAAAAGAGGAAGGGCAAAAGGGAGGAGTGGGGAGGAGGAGGAGGAAAGGAAAAAGGGGAGGATGGGGAGGATGGGATAGCCACGCCAAGGAGCCCCCCTTGAAGAGGCCGCAAGGAATAACCTGGTACTAGTAGAACAAAAGAATGTTTTGTATTCCTGTACTTTATTATGCATCCTTTGTACTTTTGTAAGGTTTCTAATAAAAATTTAAAAAAAAAAAAAAAAAAAAAGTGTATGTGGACCATGCGATAAGGTTGAAAGGAGGAGTTGCCATCCTGGTAAGGGAAACTAGCCCGTTCGTAGTGAGGCATTGTGAAGGTGGGGAGGGGAGGGTGATTCGTGTAGATGGGTGGTGGGGTAGGGTACAGATGAGTTTGGTGTGTGTGTATGGTCCAGCAGAGGGAGATGTGCGTATTAAGAATAAATTTGTGAAGGATGTCTTAGTATATTATTTGCGTGCTTTGCCGGGTGTAGCTGTAATTGGTGGTGATTGGAATTGTGTGATAAGGCGTAAGGATGTGGAACCTAGAGGGGCAGGGTATTGTTTGGGGATTTTGGGGGAATTATTAAATGGAGTGGGGTTAATGGACGTTGGACGGGGTGGGGTTGTAGAACATACTTTTGTTAGACGTGGATATGCGGCAAGACTGGATCGATTGTATGTGCCCCGTACAGTAATAGTGAGCAGAGTGCGTGTGGTGGACGCGGTTTTTTCGGATCACAGAGGAGTAATGGTGGACATAGAATGAGAGGGATTGCCTAGAAGGGGTCAAGGTTATTGGAAGTTAAATGTGAAGCTTTTGCAGGGTGAGGAATGTCGTCAGTCTTTTGCGCAATTGTGGGAACGGTTGGTGGATGAGGTGCCGGGGGATGATGAACTGGTAAATTGGTGGGATTCGGTGGCTAAAAATCGTATCAGAGAATATTATATTTGTCGGTTAAAGTATGGGTTTCAAAGATATCTTGAAGGGCAGCTGCGGGAATGTTATGCAAGAGGAGGAGCAAGCTATCCAGTGCAGGACATTGAGGGTTTAAAGGAGAGTATTAGGGTATTGCAAAACGAGCGTTTTGATGGTGTGCGAATTATGGGAGGATTGGAAGAAGTGCTATGGGGTGACCGGCCGTCGGCTTGCGTGTTAAGAGGCCAGAGAAAGAGGAGAGTGACGATGGAGATGATGGGGTTAAACGTACATGTAGGGATGGAAGGGTATAGAGCGGGTCAAGCATTGGTAACGACAGAGGGTATGAGTGGATATGTAGACGCTTGGTTTAAGTCATATACGCAAAGTGTGGGCTTCCGTGAGGTGGCATTGAGGGAAATGGGAGAGTATGTGCAGTGTGAGCTTGATGGTCAAGATCGGGTGACATTAGGTGGGCCGATTACGGAGTGTGAGATTTGGCAGGCGTTGTCAGGAGTGAGCTTGGGAAAAGCGCCGGGTATAGACGGACTGCCAAATGATTTCTACGTAAAGAATTGGGGGGGTTCTGAGTTTTTTTTTAGTAAGGCTGTTTAACATACTTAAGGCGGCTGAGGTAATGGGAGAGGAGCAACGGACGGCCGTTGTGGTGTTGGTGCCGAAAGGGGAGCAGTCAACGGTAATGGATTATCGGGCACTTTCGCTTATGTGTGGAGATTATAAGTTGTTTGCGAGAATATTAGGGAACAGAATCAAGAGGGTAATAGGCAAGGTAATTGTTAGGGGGCAATATGGGGTGCCAGGAAGGTCGATGTATGAAGGGCATGGCATGATTCGAGAATTTATAGAGAAACAGGGGGAGTTGGGTGATGGAGGTGTATTGGCGTTAGATTGGAAGGCTGCTTATGATAGTGTAGAAAGGGAAGGGTTATGGAGGTTTATGCATTGGCAAGGTTTTGGGGAAGAAATAATATCTTGGGCAAAATTATTGTATCAGGGGGCATCGATGAGGGTGCAGGTTAATGGGAGGCTAGGAGTTAAAATACAGATGCGACGGGGACTGCGCCAAGGCTGCCCACTATCACAAATATTGTTTGTGTGTATACAGGATCCATTTTATTTTTTTTTTTTATATTTTATTTCAAACAATACAATACATTAAATAGATAAAAGAACACAAGATCAATTCTTACACAGAATTATAAATTTCATTGTCAAAAGCACACAGACGTTTAACTTTGTGCTGTCCTGCACAAGTAACACTACCAGTGTTTTTATACATTGTGTATGCATAGGTATAAAATACATACCCAGTACTTGACATAGAACATAAGAATGCTCCTCAAACCTCCACCATACAGACCCCACCCACTATCATACAACATATAGTCCAAGATTCATATACACAGCAGCAGCATACGCCACCTCAACCGCACCAGCGTACCTTAGGCGCACACAGGCGCAGGCAGCAACACCTCTAACCAGAACCTAACACTACTCACATTCCACAATTTGCAGACACATCTGAACAGCACATATCAAGCCACTTTCATCCTAACACTGGGCACATGCCCCTCTCTCAAGGAGCACGCTATCTGGTGCCCCCAGACACACACGCCATTAACCGTCGCTGCCATCAAGCAGCAGACCTCATCACACCTTCCACAACTATTCCCGCCCCTATCTAAACCCCCCTCACACCTGGCTAAGGTTTCCTCCCGCGCTGCCCCACTTGTACTTTTGCATGCCCACTTGGGCCCTGGGGGCCACGTTTGCCATGCTCTCCACGCACGACACCCGTGCCACCTGGCACCACCTGCTGTAGCTGCTCACCTCCACTAGCACACCGCCCCCCATCTACCGATGCTTTCTTCCCTGTTCGTTGAGCCGGCGTCAGGACGTCGTCAGAGTCCGACATTGCTGCAGCCCTCTTCCTCGTCCCAGCATCCTCCTCCATGTTTGTGACCGGATCATCCACGCGATGTACCTCCACCACCACCTTCGTCTCTGCCTTCTGACGAGGGGTCACCACGTCCCCGCCAGCCCCACCAGCACCAACAACCTCCTCCTGCTGCTGCTGCTCGACCGCCACAGACACGATCTCCGGACTGGCCGTCGTCACAGCCGGGGAGACCACATCTGTAGATGAGAACATGGTATGCAAAACAGACGCTATTGTCGCATCCAAGTCCTCCACTTCCACCATCACCTGGTCTTCCCCGGAAGCCTGCTGTACCACCGGCGATGCAGGTGACTCGAGAGACGACAGCTCCAGATTCGACACCACCACCGGCTCCTCAATCTCCTCACTCCAAAGCCGACCGTGGCCACCATCTCCTTTTCGTCCACGTATGGGAGCCTCCTGCCCATCGTCATTCGTTGATCCACCGGCTGGCCTTCTGGCCTGCCCGCGCTGCCCACACTCTGCTGCCATATGATCATATTCACCGCAGAGGCGACACGTCCGTCATTGACCAGCATAAGACACCATGACCTGTGTGCGGAAGTCATCAAGGTACACATACGATGGTATGGCCTGGCGTAGAGACATCTTAAGGGTAAACGAACCGTCTGGGAGACCAACATACGCCCCAGCCACCCGCATGCCTTGTTTAGCCATGTGTATCACTCCGTATCTTCTGAAAACACTGCGGAGATCCGTTGCATCGGCCTCGAAGGGCACATTGCGCAGTTTCACCCACGTATATTGTCGAGAGACATCCACCATACGCACATGCACGTCAGGGGACACATCTACGCAGAGATCTTGGAATTGCTCAACCAGCTGCTCGTACACTGGCTCGTAGAGTAGTTTTACAAATATCCGGTATGCGCCATTTAATGCCACACCGTACAAATTCTTGTCCGCAATACCATAAGTGTCACGGATAATCTTAGGTAGCAAAACTTGTTCATTCTCAGGCGTAATCGCCCCCCGAACAAGCTGTATACCAACGGTACTCACCCGCCTCCTCACGCTGAATACCATGACGTCACTGGATAGCTTGCTAGACTGTCAGCAGAGAGGTATGAGGCACGTCCACACTCCCTGGCAGCTAGGTCGCGAATGGATCCATTTTATAGGGCCATTCGGAGGTGTGTTGCGGGAGGTGGGGAGGGTACTGACCGGGGGGAGGGGGGAGCTGGTATCGTAGGTTATGTGGATGACACGACTGTTTTGGTGAGAGGTAATGGGGATTTGCTTAGGGTGGGTAAGGTGGTGGATGTGTTTGGGGAGGCTTCAGGTATGAAAATTAATGTTGAGAAGACTAAGTTTCTAGACTTAAGGGATAGTACAAATGGGGATGAGGTGGTAGGGGGTGGGTGGAAGGTGGTGGATCAACTAATGATATGTGGGATAATTTATGCGAGAAATACACGGGTGGCTCAAGAGGTGAATTCGGTGCGAATAGTGGATGGAGTATTGAAAAGACTTGGTGGTTTGAGGGCGGCGCAGCTAACGCTGCATCAAAGAGTAATAGTGACGAACGTGCTATTGTACAGCAAGATATGGCATGTCGTTGTCATGTACCCGATGATGAGACGTGAGGTGAAGCGTTTACAACATGGGGTTTTTAGGTTTATATGGGGATCGGGCTGCGAATGGTTAAGTAGAGCGGTGTTAACACTTCCGGTCAGTCGAGGAGGGCTGGGACTTTTACCTCTGGAAAAAAGGATGATGAGCGTGTACCTAAAACGAAGTTATACAAGGGAGGGGTGCGGGAGGGGAGGTGGACTTGTGCGAGTACGTAAGGATATGCAACGGTGGTGGGGGGGTAGGGATTTAATAGTTGGTGAGGCCATGTTGAGGTTATTAATGACAGTGATGGATCCGTCGTGTGTTAAACTGCGGGTCCTCGAAGGAGTGGAAGGTAGGTCAGTGGTGGCTGCTGTTGAAGGGGCATACCCTATGTATGCGTGGAACGAAATATGGACGCGTCTAAAACAATTACGTGTAAAACCGGGTGTTCGGGAGGTAATGTTTAGATTTTTACATGGGATTTTGCCGTCTGGGGTTGTCCTATTCAATAGGAGGATAAGGGAGGGAGGGGAATGTAGAGCGTGTGGAAGCATGGAGACAATTTTGCATGCGGTATATTTTTGTGACTGTATAGAAGTGGTGCGGGTCTGGTTAGGAAAGGTGTTCAGGTTAGTGGGTGGGGGAGGATTGCAGGTGTTGCGGGCTTTAAGTTTGGATATAGGTGGGGTGAGTAAGATGGAGAATGCAGTTGCGTATTTGGTCACGGATTTTATATATACGTCATGGGCCATGAGGGAGGTGGGCGTGGATGAGAGGATAAAGGTGTTAGCTGCGACATTTTACAGAACTAAGTGTCGTAATAGGGAAATTTATGGAGGGAGTTGGGAGAATGCTTTTACAGAGGGCTATCAGAGTTTTAGGTTGGGGGATTTATGGGATTTACGTGCAATGTAAGGGGTCGCGGCGGGCTGGCTTCCCGATGAGGACAGTGTGAAAGGGTTTAGTGTGGAAGAGAATGAATATAGTACTGAGACATAAGTGCCTTTGACTGTATGATGAGCGGGTTGTGTGTTGTGAACGATACAAGTTCTTCAATTTAATTATTAATTATGCTAATGACAAAGGACGACAGACGTCGTAATGTGATGGAATATTAAATATCTGCAAAGAAATTATTGGTATGTGTGTAATGAAATGACAAAATGGGTGCACTGTGTGAATGCGAAATATATATATACACATGAAGTATTGCGTGTGGTAGGAAGGCTTCAGTATTTATCGACGTGTGAAGGTCATGCACTGTTATGTTTTGTGATAACAGACTTACATCTTAGTAGTGGTTTTAATGATATGGGCGAAATATTTTTAGAAAGCTTGACTTATCCTGTTTTCTTAATACATATTGTTTTTTCATGGGAGCTCTATAGAGCCCGTAGGTTTAGGTTACCATTGAATTGATATATATTATAGGGTAATTGATGGATGACATAGGATTAGGTATTTGTGTTTTCACTGGTTGTGTTGTAAAGTGTATGCAACATATGTATATATTTATACCTTCCTCGAGAAGGTGATATGTTTGGGTGTTTAGTAGATATACGTTGTACATGAATCATGTAGAATTGAATTTTATATTATCTCAATACCTTGAGTGATACTGAACGTATCATGTTGTTCAATATGGAATAATGGAAGTATTTCATTCAATATACAGTTACATATAAAGATTGTTACGTGTCAGGTGGATTGACATGCAAGAAGGGGGGGGGGTAGTGTTTTCAGAATGTAAGGTGTACATTCCGTGGCAGGATGTACAATGTAAGGTGTACATTCCGTGGCAGGATGTACAATCAGGAATGAGATGTACTTGCCAAGGAGTCTTTAGGTTAGATTTAGTGTTCCAGACATAATGTCATTACTTCAAGGATTGGAGTGGTCATTGTTTACTGTACAGATTTGTCTTTCAGATGTAATATGTTAATTGGAAAGTACATGTACTATGCAGAATTTTTCATCACTGTTTTCACTATGTAATTTGTCGTTTATTTTTATGTACTATGTATGTCTTTTCAATAAAATATAAAAAAAAAAAAAATTATGCCTGTGCATACACAAAACCCCCCACAGCTCTGTACAATAAAACCCCTTGCACAAAGTACACAGAAATTATAATACAGCATACAAAAGATATAATTATACATTACATTAGCTTAAACAGTAGGCAAACCAAGCCTACAATAAACAGTGCAATAACACATACCACAGAAAAAATTGAGCAGGAAACACCCGCAAGTAAAAGACATAACATTATACATACAATAACAGCCTAACGTTTCTGTAACTTGAATTTTTTTTATTTTTTATATTTTATTTAAAATTCTATTACAAGATGCAATATAAACATACCATGAAATGGTACATGTAATGACAGAACATTCAACACTCGTACTACAACGGTCCACTTAGTGAACATACAAAGTTACCTTAAGATAACCTAACACAACCTACAATCTACCCAGAAATACAGTGTTACATAATCACAAAGATCTTCATAATACACTGATGCTAACACTAACATCCAACACTTCCACAACCCCCACCCGCCCCTCAACTAGTTGAAACCCTAGGCACTCACGTAGTTTAACACGATAACAATATGTAACATTAAAAAATTAACACCATTGCCAATCTCACATTGTTAAACTCATTATCGATGTTAAACATTAAACAAGTTAATATTATAGCCACTCATGTGGGTAAACAATAACAATATTGAACATTAAAAAAGTTATCGTAGCCACTCATGTGGTTAAACACATTATCAATATTAAACATTAAACAAGTTATCATAGCCATTCTCATGTGGTTAAACACTTATTTTTTTTTAATTTTTTAAACGAGATTCCAAGGTTTAGTCATCATGGTTTTAAGGTTATCCTGTATGCAGTGAACATAACCATAGATTCCAAATTCATCATTCATCTCCCTTCCACTCTATTCATAACCCTCCCACCATCCACACAACAAAGAAGCCTAAACCAACCCACCCTCATGCATCCCCCGGTAGGAGACCAACCCTTTGCCCGCCCCCTGGGCTCTTGAGGAGGCCCCCCCCCCACAGTGAGATTCCGGTAACCCTCCGAAAAGCTAACTACCCACCTCCCCCCATAGACTTGCCTATTCCTACACATAGTTCTATAAAATCTCGCTGCTAACGCTTTTATCCTCAACTCTCCCCTAACCTCCCTCATCCCCCAAGATACATGTAAATAATCCGTCATAACATACATTAAGGCTCTATCCACATCACCCGGCACCCCAGTTACATCCAACATTAAGGCCCTTAGGAATGGCCATTGCCCCCCCCCCCCAAAAAGTCTGATAATGCTCACCATCCATAACCTCACCCCCTCCAAAGAGGGACAAAAATATACCGCATGAAAAGCCGTTTCGATGTCCTCACAATGCAAGCATGAGTCCTCTCTCACAAGACCCATTCTACACAACACATCCCTAGAGGCCAATATTCCCATCAGAAAACGATATACTAACACTCGTACCCTCGCTGGTATTCTAAGCAAGCCAAACTTTCTCCATATGCTTATCCAGTCATATGTTGGATATACAGCAAGCCCCTGTAAGACACCCTTGCCCACCACAGCACCCACCATTCGTTTGACCTTTAAAGTGGACACCTGTTTTACATGTAATAAAACCCTCAACATGTCCTCACAATACCTCAAATCCCTTCCACACCACCATCTTCGTGCATCCTCCATTACCCTACCTACCCTGACTCCTCTGTTCCCCCCAGTCCGGATATATCTTTGTTTAATATATAAAGCCATTACTCTATGACCCAATGACATCAGGCCAAGACCCCCACGTCTCCCCTCCGTCATCACCACGTCCTTGCTCAACCATGCCCTCCCTAACCCCCACACATACCTTAGAACCTTCCTCTGGATTTCTGCAATATCCTCTGCTCTTAAAGGGAACACCTCAGCCACTCCCCACACCTTACTGTAAACCAGAGAGTTGACCACTAAAACTCTCTGCTGTAATGTTACGTCCCTAGCCCTTAAGCCTCCTAGCCTACCCAAAACCCTGCTCGTAACTAATTCCGAATTTATCTTCCTACTCTCCTGCACTTCCGCCATGTACCATATTCCACAAACCTTAATTCTGTCCACTACTGACCATCCCAACCCCTCCCCCAAGCCCCTTCCACCTAATCCCCCACCTCTAATAGTCTCGACTTCATTAAATTAACTCTCATACCCGTGGCGTCCCCAAAAATCTGAATGATTCCACCAACTTTCCTTAGATCTTCCTCATGCCTTACCAGCACAGTAGTATCATCTACGTACCCCACAATCCCCCCCCGCCCACCCCCCCTAATCCCATGTTCATTCATCACCTCATCCACCAGCCCATAAAATGGATTCTGTACGCAGGCAAACAATAACAGTGGACAGCCCTGCCTCAAACCTCTCTCCATCAGTACTGGGTCCCCCAACTTACCATTAACCTGTACCCTAATAACTGCTCCCTCATACAAGGTTTGCACCCATCTCACCACCTTCTCCCCCAAACCCAACTTTTCCAAACAAACTTTTAAGAAATCCCTATTCACACAATCATACGCATTAGCCCAATCTAAACCAAGTATTCCCCCTTCGGTGCAGTCCTCAATAAAATCCCTTATGTGACTATGCCCGTCCCTCATACTTCCCGGAATGCCAAACTGTCCCCCATGTACCACTGATCCTAGAACCTTCTTCAGTCTATTGCCAAGAATTTTAGCATAAATTTTATAATCTGCACACATTAAGGATATTGCTCTATAATCATTCAATACTTTCCCATCCTTCTTCGGCACCAACACAACGATCCCTGTCTTCTGGGTCTTCCCCATCCTCCCACTGCTCCACATATGATTCAAGACTCCCACTAACCCATACCTAATGCATTCCCAATAAACTCGATAAAAATCATTCGGTATTCCATCAATGCCCGGCGTCTTACCCTGACTCATCCCGCAAACCGCCTCCCCCACCTCCTCCTCACTAATACTACCCTCCAGCATTTCCCGTTCCTCTTGTCACAATACAATAGTATTTTTTTTTTTATATTTTATTTAAAACTCAGGTACAAAAATATATTGGTACATAATATGTAACAAGATACAGGCAGTGAACAATAATCAACTGTGACTACACAGTACTGAAGAAGCACATATATAATGACAGAACTGGCTGCTGCACTCAAATCAAACACCGCTTGTACGTACTGTGCTTCACATGAAGAGGTGGTCATTTTTTTTTTATCATCACACTGGCCGATTCCCACCAAGGCAGGGTGGCCCGAAAAAGAAAAACTTTCACCATCATTCACTCCATCACTGTCTTGCCAGAGGTGGTCATATATACATATATATATATATACATACATACACATATACACATATATACACATTATATATATACATACATAATATATATTATATATATATATATATATATATATATATATATATATATATATATATATATATACACACATACATATACATATATACACACATACATATACATATATACACACATACATATACATATACACACATACATATACACATACATACACATACAACCCACCCAGTAAAGCTTACACTCCCCCCCCCCATGAAAACGTGCCACTTTCACCTTAAATACACAGTGACAAAACTCTTATACATACACATTTGCAAAAGCATTAAAAACTTCAATGACAATATATATATAAACACAATCCAGCCAGCTAAACGGCTGACACTATAATACAAGGAATGTCTGAACCTGATGGCTCACATCCACCATAGAACACAATCCACCCTACCCTCATATACCCTATGGTAATTAATATCGTGCACGGTGGTGGGTTTAAGACACTACCGATGACACTTCACCCCCCCCCACATGCCTAGTAACTGTGTCTGCCGTCACCACTCATAACCACCAACAGTCCTTGATAGTAATTAGCATCTTATATATCACCCTAAAAACACGCTACACACACAAACCTACCACAATAATAAATAAATTTACACATTATTCCCTCCTGCAGACAGATAATTTACACTGCCGGAGATAATCTATACATCACATCCTACAGAGAATGGACAACATTAGACATCTAAAATATGACATGTGTATCACATGACCTGCTATTGCAGAGATTACTTAAACTCCTACCCCCCCCCCAATGAAAAAACTGACCAGTTTCACCTGGCAATACACAAGATCAAAAACTCATTCACTTGAACATATATAATGAAAATGTGAAAAAAAAAACATTAACAATATATAAGCAAAAACACCCCAGGCAAGATCTTACATTATATACAATACCAGAACGTTCCACTAGTTAAAAAACAGGTATGAAACCTCATTATTATGACAAGTTACATTCCTCATATATAGGTAGACATGTATAATTACAGGTTAAAATATGCTTATATACTAACATGCTTATGTACAACCTTACAAAACATGAAGGAAACCTTAGATAAATTATAATCATCGGTGTTCACAATAACACCAAGACATTACATTGAATATCACATTGAATATCACCTCAACATTCTTTCCTCACACAATTCCACACACACTCACACAATCGTCCTCTGCAACACTCCCCCCCCTGGGAAGGCCAGCCCGTTCATGCCCCTGACCGCTTATAAAGACCATAAATCCCTCAAAAGAAAGTCCCTGTAGCCCTCCGAGAAATCCCTCTCCCACCTCCTACCATATATTTCCCTGTTGCGACACTTTGTTCTATAAAAGGATGCTGCTATGGCCATCCTACGTTCCTCCGCCCCTTTGTCTCTCATTGCCCATGATATATACACAAAATCAACCATTAAGTAAGCCACTGCCCTTTGAACCTTTAACCCAACCCCACCTACATCTAAACTAAGCACTCTCAAAACCGACAACCCTTCCCCCCCCCCACATACCGGATTACTTTCCCTAACCATTCCCGCACAATCCCTAGGCTTTCACAAAAATAAACTACATGAAAAGCTGATTCATCTACCCCACAAACCTGACACACCCCACCCTCCCTTATTCGCCTATTTCGTAAAACAACCCCAGACGGCAATATTCCGTGAAGAAACCTATACATTACCTCCCTCACGCGTGGCCGGATGCGTAACCCTCTTAATCGGCCCCTAATGTCTTCCCATGCGTACATCGGGTACACTCCTTCCGTTGCCACTACCACCCTTGGCCATATCTTCCTCTCCATGGACCCTACCCGCATGTTTCTCGGCTCTCTGACCATCATCAATAGACGCAACAACTCCTCACCATCTCTCAAATCTTGTCCCTTCCACCATCTCCGAAGATCTCCCTGCAGCATCCCCAACCCTCCACTCCCTTCCCCCCGAGCCCTTAGCAACCCATGTTTCACATATACACACTTCAACCTTCTTTCCAAATGAATTAACCCCAGCCCTCCCAAGGCCACCGGAAGTGTTACCACCTCTCTTTTCAACCAATCGCATCCCGAACCCCAGATAAAACGGAAAACTCTGCTCAACAATCTCCGGACATCCCCATACACCAAAGGGTATAAAGCTGCCACATGCCATATTTTACTGTACAAAAGCACATTGACCACAATGACCCTCTGGTGTAGCGTAAGATGTGTCGGCCTCAATCCTGACAATCTTCCCAATATCCTATCTACCACACCCTTTGAATTATTCTCCCTCGCCATCTGAGCATTACCCATATACACAACTACACAAATTTTCACCTGGTCCACGACAATCCACCTCACCCCCCCACCCCCGCCCTACTGCCCATCCCATTCACCCAATATCATGAGCTTAGATTTATGCACATTCACTGCCATACCTGTTGCCATCCCAAAAACGTCTATAACTCTCTCCAGACCCTCCAATCCCTCCCTCCCACTCACTAGGACAGTTGTGTCATCAACGTAACCTATGATACTGGGACTCCCACCTCGTATGTCCTCCCTTACCCCCTCCTGTATGCACCTTTCCACTGCCCTATAAAACGGATTCTGTAAACATGCAAATAATATTTGTGACAACGGGCAACCTTGCCTCAATCCCCTGCCCATTTTCACATGCAACCCCACCCTCCCATTTATCTGTACACACATCCCAGCTCCCCGATATAAAGTACGTGCCCAATTCACAATGTCCTCCCCGAACCCTTGCCACTCCATGATTCTCCACAGAGCCTCCCTCTCGACACTGTCATATGCCGTTCTCCAATCCAACGCCAATACCACGTTCCCCCTCTTGTGGACCCTCAATAAACCTTCTAATAACCCCATGCCCCTCATACATTGATCTCCCCGGAATCCCATATTGACCCCTCACTATTACCTTTCCAATGACCTTTTTTATACGATTACCCAAAGTTTTTGCAAAGAGTTTGTAGTCTGCACACATGAGTGATATCATCCGGTAATCTCTCACTGTGCACTGACTTTCACCCTTTGGCACCAAAACTACTAGTGGTGTCGCCTGCAAAGGTCCCAACGCACCCCTCTCTTTTATGATATTAAATAATTGCACCAAAAAATCTTTTAATACTCCCCAGTGCTGTATGTAAAACTCCGCAGGCAGCCCATCTATCCCCGGTGCCTTACCCCTGCTCATACTCATTAAAGCCGTCCACACCTCTTCCTCCACAATAGGCCCCTGTAACTGTTCCCTGTCGTCCCTGTCCAGCACACTCCGCACCCATCCCCCTCTCTCGCACCCATCCCCCTCTCTCGCACCCATCCCCCTCTCTCGCACCCATCCCCCTCTCTCGCACCCACACTCCTCATATGTGCACTAAGCCAAGAATCAACATACCCTCCCATCCCCTCCGTTGTCACCAAATCTTGTCCCTCCCTATACCCCTCTATGTCCTCAAGAACTCTCAAACCCACCATTTCCATTGCAACGCGCCGGCGCCCCTGCCCTCGCAGGACACACGCCGATGGTCTATCACCCCACATGACCTCCTCCAACCCCCCTAAAACCCTTGCCGCATCAAACCTCTCATTTTGCACTTCCATTAGGCGTTCCTTCACTCCTTCTATGTCAGCCACAGAGGCTCCCATCCCCCCCCTTCCTCTCTCATGATACTCCCTTAACTGCCCCTCAAGATACCTAATAAGCCCATAAGCCAACTGATTCTCGTGCCTTCCCTGTCGGACATAGAACTCTCTAATCCTCGTCTTCGCCATCACATCCCACCATCTCAACACATCCCCATTGACTTCCATCCCTTCCCATAAGCCTTTCCACCATTGTGCAAATAGGACCCTCCCCTCAACATCTTGAAGCAACCGAACATTCAATTTCCAATAACTCTTATACCTGTTCGGCCGACCCTCCCATCCCAAATCCACCAAAACACCTCTATGATCAGAAAAAAAGACATCCAAAACCCTTACACTCCGCACCACAGCTTTCCTTGTCACGTATATCCTGTCCAGCCGTGCAGCATACCCCTGCCTCACAAAGGTGTGCTGCACCTCCCACGCCGCCCCCCCCCCTCTACATCCACCAACCCCACCCCGGTTAACAGGTCCCTCAGAACGCCAGAACAATATCCTGCTCCCCTAGGTTCCACATCCTTGTGGCGTATAACGCAATTCCAGTCCCCTCCCACCACAGCTAATGCTGGAAGCGACCTTAAGTGATACACCAACACTTCACGTACAAACTCATTCTTCACTCGACTGTCCCCCTCCGCCGGACCATAAACACACAAAAGACATCTTATCTCTTCCCCATGTCCCATCCACTCTTATAACCCTCCCCTCATCCCCCTCCTCACAATGATGTACATTAAACAGGCTAGCCTCCCTCACCAAAATAGCCACTCCTCCTTTCAATCTCGTTGAGTGTGCCGTATATACAGTATATCCCTCAATCATCAACCTACAACCCGGCTTGTGGTTGTGCTCTTGCACAAACACTACATCTACACCATACCTAATGAGCATCTCATGAAACCATTCACACTTCCTAGAATTTTTCAGACCATTAACATTTATAGAGAGACTCTTGAATTTGTCAATGGAGGTTTGCCTTTACGTATTGCACCACCTTTATCCCCCTTCCCCTTTATACGCCCTTGATCTTCAATCACCATTCTGTGATCTGCTTTCACATGCCCCTTGCCCCTGGACCCCCCAGGTCCATGCTCAACCACTTCAGCCCACACCTTTTTGCCCGAACGCTGTGCCGGAGTGAGCACATCCATATCATCCACGTCCGAGGGCACTGCCGCTCTCTTCCGTGACACTCGAGCCTTTCTCCCCGCCTCCACCTGGAAGCCATCCCCGTGCACTTCCGCCACCACCGTGCCAATTTGCAACCCAGCCTCAACCTGGGTCTCTGACATGCCTCCCCCCCTCTCACCACCTGGAACCCCAGCAGCATCCAGGGCACCCACAAGCCCCTCAACTGTGACCTCTCCTGGGGTCCCTAACAGGTTGTGGAGGACTGAATCAATGGTAGCCTCCACGGCCCTGTCCTCACCCAGTGACACCACATCTTTGGTGTCCGGTGCCTGCCCTGCAGTGCATGTCTCTCTCGAAAGAGTTACACACTCTTCCTCCCTCAAGGCCTCCTCGACCTCCACACTCCAAGCCTTGTTCAAGGAAACCGACTCAGGTCGTGCCAAATCCAACGTCTCAAGGTCCTCTGATGCCTCCTTATGCTGTTCCTTCGCCTGTGTACCCTGTTGTTTAACACACTGCGCAGCAATGTGATCATAGGCACCGCATAATCGAAAGGTACGTTGTTGCCCTGCGTAAGTCACCATTACTTGAGTCCTGAAGTCTTCTAGGAAAATATAGGAAGGAATAGGATGCCTCAATGTCATTTTTAAGGAAAAACTTCCTTTAGGCATCCCAGAATACGAACCTTCCTTCCATTTCCCCAATGTCGCCATATGAACAGTCCCAAACTTCTCGAAAACAGCATGTAGGTCTGCCTCATTAGCCTCAAAGGGTACATTTCTTATCTTCACCCATGTATAATGGCAGGACACATCATGTAGCCTTACCATCACTGCAGGATTCACTGGTACACAAAGATCTTGGAACCTGGCGACTATGTCCTCATATACACTTGCATTGAGAAATTTCACCAAAATTCTATATGCCCCGTTCAAGGCTACACCATACAGCTCTTCGTTGGCAATGCCGTATGTGTCCCTGATGATGGCAGGTAATAAAACTTGAGCTGAGTGGGCATGCACAGCCCCACGCACCACTTCTATGCCGACAGTGTTTACCCTTCTTGCCGGCTGCGCCATTTTGAGAAAACCAAGTTGTCACCGGTTGACAGCAGAGGGCAGGCTCAGCTCACGTCCGCTCGTCCCAAAGGTTGAGCGACGAATGATGTGGGTTGGGTTGACAGGATCCCAGTGTCTCCACCATTCCTCAAAGGATGAGCCTTCATCCCCCTCCTGCAGAAGCCTCACATTCAATTTCCAATACCCAGCATATATGCGTACTATACCATCCACCCACAGATCAGCTATCACCGCCCTGTGATCCGAAAAACCGACATCAAAAGCCCTCACTCTCTCCACACCAATCCCCTGCATCACATATATCCTATCTAACCTCGCCCCATAATTCCCACGAATGAACGTGTGCTCCACCCCATACTGCCCCCTACCCACCACATCTACAACTCCTACATCCCTTAACACATCCCATAGTGCACCCAAAACATCCTGCCCCCCTCGGCGACACATCACCATACCTAATCACACAGTTCCAGTCACCTCCAAGTACAGTTATAGAAGGTAAACCCCGCAAATAATACATCAAAACATCACGTACAAAATCAACTTTGACTAACATTGTTACATGCCGGCATATATACACCAATGAAACATACTCTCATCACTCCCCAGTGCCCATCTACCCTTACAACCCTCCCCCCTCCTCCCAACCCATGACACGCAATGGGCTGGTCTCCTTTACAGCTACTGCTACCCCTCCTTTTAATTGCAAAGCATTACTGACAAACATTTTATAACCCCTCAAATTCAATTCACTACCTAACCTATGGTTATGCTCCTGCAAAACACATACATCCACATCAAACCTTCGTAAAAACCACTCTAACCAAACCCTTTTTACCTCAGATTTAAGCCCATTGACATTTATTGTATCACTTGAATTTGCCAGAAGAGGGGGCTTACCCCTATGCCGCTGTATCTTACTCCACCTTTCTCAGTACCTGTACCATTTTTATCCTTTTTTCTAACCTGTCCTCCAGCCCCTCCTTGCCCCCCCCCCACTGATCTTCCCCAGTACACCCCCTCCCCTGCTTGCCTTTTCCCCTACAACTACCCATGACTTCTTCCCGGGTCTCTGCCCAGGTGTTAAAACCTCATCGAGGTCAAAAGCACCCGCAGTCCTTTTGCGTGAGCTCTCACTCACACACAAATCTACCTCCTGCACGTCCTCCTGATGGACTTCCACCACCACTTCCATGTCCTCTCTGTCATTCCTCGAACCCTTCACCTGTCCCTGCTGCTCAACCATCAGCTGTATCTCACTTGACTTCTCAGGACCATCCTCCCCGGCCACCTTCTCGTCGAAGAACTCCTGCAGCACCGCTTCCAGAAACTTCTGGGTAGACTCTTCCCCACCCGTCCCTCAGGCGTTGGGGGCCCCTCCCCTGTCACCTCCGGGAGGGTAACACAGGTACCGACCGTCGATACTTCCAGTTCTACCTCTTCACTCCATCTACCACTCGTCACTGCTTCCTCCTTTCCCAACTCAGGCATCAACTCACATGGTCTCTGCTCCACTGCCAACGTACCAGGAGCCCTGGTAGGCTGCCTTCTAGGACACTGTGCTGCCATATGGTCATATGAGCTACATAGTCGACAGGTCTTTCTCTGGCCGGCATAGTGTACAAATTATTATTATAATCAAGGGGGAAGCGCTAAACCCGGAGGATTATACAGCGCCTGGGGGGGATGTGGAAGGCATTCAGGCTTAATTCGGGGAACTGGAGCACAGATCCAATTCCCTAAATCAAGAGCCCCTCACCAACATCAAGGAACCTTCCTTGAGGGGATAGTGTACAAAGACCTGCGTCCTGGATTCCACCAGCATGACGTAGGACGGTATAGGCCTAGCCAACGTCATTTTGAGGGTATAAGAGCCCTCAGGTCGTCCCTTTTATGACCCTTCTGTCCATACTCCCATCGTTGCCGATTGAACTTTACCGTAGTTGTTGAATACCTCCTGTATACTATACGCCGTCGCCTCGAAAGGGACATTCCTCACCTTCACCCACGTATAGTACCTGGATACGTCATGCATAACAACGTCCACTGCCGAGTTCACCGTCACCTTCCTCTCCTGGTACTCTTCAACAAGTCTGTCGTAGACGCCGGTACGATTCAGTTTTAGGAATACTCTGGTCATCCCATTTAAGGCAACACCATATACTTCCTCGTTGGGGACACCATAGGCGTCCCTGATGATAGCAGGTAGCAATGTATGCATCGTTGCTCCAGTAAGCGTGCCACGTACCAGCTGTATACAAACAGTGTTAATCCGTTGTCCCACTCGGTACGCCATTTTGTCTTCTAGTTGCTATAGGTCACCACCAGACGGCAGGTGTAGCTACTAGGCGTGCGTCCTCTCTCCCCGGAGGTCGAGAGACGAATGACTTGTATATAGTAGACTGTCAGATGTTGCCTGGATTGTTTTGTGTTTATATATTGTTTTACTGATGTTGTCCTTGTTCATTTTTTTATATATGTACCTATTAATATTTGTACATGAAGTTTTAAATAAAATATAAAAAAAAAATTATGTCTGTACAAGATATGCTCTCAATAAAATATAAAAAAAGACTCTAAAATGTCCAAAGGTGCTTCGGGTGGACCAAACAGGCACTTTAAAGCTTTTGGTCGCAGTATCTGTGTTCAGCCAATTACAATTCATGGAAATCATTGTCTTACAGATGTCAGCCAATCAGAAGCTCTGTTGTCTCTATAAAATTGAGGGTAAGGTGGTTTTTCAATCACTTCCTTTCTCGGTATTGAGTGGATTACATTGACGACTCGAAAGGTATCACTTTTTAGGGTATAATTATCTGTCGAGAGATGTAATATATTTTCTATTTATTTCTTCAGCATTTAATTTATCTAATTCAGTGTATATATGCTATTACTTCAATTACAATTAATATTTAAACTGTGGCTTGAATTTTAACCCACTTGGGGTTTAGGCTGTATATAGAATGTTAGACTTCCCGTTTCAGTTAGAAACTGTTAAGATCCTCACTATCTGAGCTATAGAGTAGTGCTGTATCATTAAAAGTAGATACTTCTGAAATTACTTTAACCTCTATTTGTCGTGAGTTTGACGAAGTTCCTGTTCATTATAAACTAATAAAGAATTTAAACACTTCTATGGTCTCGAGACTACATCCTTGTACTAGAGCATTAGCATAAATTCTTAACACTTAAACATATATTAATTCTTTAACTTTTCAGAACTGTCCAATCAAAACCCAACTAGTCTCTGAAACATGAAATGTTCAAATCACGAGCTACACTAGTGCTCCAGGTTCCACTGTTAGCGCAGTAACATGACTAATATCACTTCACACGGTCTCCCTACACCTCTTGACACTTCTTAAACGAATAAATTTCCTTTACAACTAATTCTTCACTTGCAGAAGAGGGCTCTTTAAATTATAGCACAAATAACGCTAACATGCCACTACTAAATTTATTTCTCGTTAAACGTTCGCTTTAATCTCAATTACCCAAAACTAAACCATGAATTTCGTCTACACTACTCGGAGGGACCTTACTGTTCCTCTTACCTTAGGTCAACCACGTACCTACAGACTAAACCGCGTGTATAACGACTTGCCCAACACTTCAACCCATACCGGAAACTGAACAACCATTGTATTAAAGAAACATTGTCAACCAATTGGCAATATCACTATGGGCTACTTGACCCATAGCATTCTACAACGCACGTGAGGGCGCAGAAATGCATGTATAGAATGTATGGAAGCCCAATTCGGGAGACTAAACGGATAAAATCCCGTATCATAAACCCCTCACCAGCGTCAAGAACCTCCATTAAGGGGACAAAACAAACATTGAACTCGCTGCTTCTTTCCAGAGATTTGCCCTACCGAAAAGGTTTATTTTCTAAAATTAAAACCCTAGATTCTTTACCTCTTCATAACTGAAATTAGAATAGTGCTCAGGTTCCCAAAGCCTGAGTACCTTAAATCCCACCCCCCACATACACGATAATCCTACAGGTTAGCATTCCCCATGTATATAACCTTAAAGTTGAATAGCTTAAATTTCCAATAATTTAATAGAATGAATTTTATGGAACTTGTATAAACGAAGTTTACTTTTAATTCTTTGTACACGGGAAAACATGACAGAATAGTTTTTATTTTTTCCTTCCTACTTAGGCTTTGATGCTAAAATAATCTAGAGTAAGTTTCAGACTACCTTTTCTTCTGGTTTAACTTCATTACACGAATACGGAATATAACATCCTACCAGTTTAATCAACGCTAGACTTGAACCTTCATACTGCTGTGCGTATGTTGTGTGCTAACTAGTTACACTTCCAGTCCTAGAGGACAGATCACTGATCTTATTCAATTTTAATCTTTAATAGTTAGTGATTAGTTTTAAAACTAGCAAAATAAAGTGTACCGTAACTTCTCAGATAAGCAAAATGATTTGTGCGCTCCTGGCCGCCGTCATCACTACCGTTGCTTGTGAGCACTTCATTAGGAATGATGGTATGCCAATCATCTACGGTGGTAACAATGATACAAACATGGCTCGCTCTCCCGGCCTTCTAGTGGTCTCTCCCGCTCCTCCACAAACTCAGCCTCTAATACCTACAGTTTCGGCAAACTCTGCTATACAGTTCGTATCCCCTAGAGATCAGCAAACAAACCAGCAACCTAGGTTTGTTGGCCCTATTACACATCGGGTAACTAACCAGCTGCCCCATCATGCAGCCCCTCTGGAACCTGCAACAAATCCGTTTCCTCGGTTTGGAGAGACTCAAGGTCTAAGTAACCAACAGTTCACAGCACCTCGGGAACAGATTACAAACTCGATACAGTTTCCGGCACCACTGGTTAACTCTCAACCTTCTAATACACAACAAATAACCACCCACCATCCTGGACTGAGCTTCATACCAAGACCACAAGTCTTCCACGACTTGCGTCAGCCTACATATGTCTGCGATCCCCTCGCCAAGCCGTTGGTAAGGCTTCTCATTAGTTCTGTGAACTATCCTTTAATAATTTTTTTTTCTTTTCTTTTAACTTGCTCTTGGTAAATTCCAGGTTGACGAGGTTTACGATGGAAAGGCTTACCACTTCTCATGGTGTCATGATGGCGGCCGATCCTACACCTGGTTAACTGCTGTTTATTACTGTGCAGGCCTTGGTAATGGCTTTCAACCTGTCAGTTTAGAAAGTCGGCGAGAACAAGATTTTATTTCTACCATTGTTATTCAACGTAAGTTTAATCCTTTTGTTCTTAATTCTGGGAAGTGGACTATTCAATAAACATCTTTTTCTTTATCTTGAATTTCATTTCCAATGTCCTTTCCTAAACTAGGGACTACGCTTTATTTTTCATTAATATAAATCTAAAATTACATTTTCAGATTACATCTCTGACGTATGGACGAGCGGTAACACCATAAGCTCTTCTTCTTGGACTTGGTTATCTGGTGCGTCTTCAGCTTACACAAACTGGTCTCGTACTGGCAGGTAAAACTTCTCTATGAAGGTGGGGGATGGGGTACATTTAAATTTTTTTTCCTCCTCCTCCTCCTCCTCCTCACACCTAACAATTTTGTCCATAGGCGAGGCCTCCCTCAACCCGATAACGACGAAGGTAACGAGCAGTGCCTGGCTTTACTTAATAACCACTACAACGACGGTGTTACATGGCACGACTCAAACTGCAACAATCAAAGACACGTTATATGCGAGGCAACACAATTCTATGGTGTATAAAATAACCTTTTACTTCGGCTTGCTGTCATATTTTTTTGCTTTATCAAGACTGAAATAAAGCTTGATTGTTTAATCACGGGTTTCATTATTACCCTCTAAAGCATATAACTTAACTTTCAAGACTTCTCAATGGCCAAGAACCCTTCCATTGTCTTAATTCCATGAAGTTCTTTGACTACCAAACACTTAAAATTATTAAACTTTTAACTTTATTACCACACATTGCCCTCCCGAACAGTTTCCCCTGTTGACTTAAACCTAGCTCTTTCCCTAAATGTTTTTTTTTTTATTTTAACTTTACGTATTCTACTTTATCTTTAAATCGCTATCTTAACTTTCTAACACTGATTACTTTACTACGAAGTCCTGGCTAGGGATTATCGTGACTATCCTGCATACTTGGTTTGTCCCTTGCCTTGTTTACCACATTACCCAAGAGGTAGTTCGAAATTTTTTTTAGCCCAGGGTCACTTCGAAACTAAAATTGTCATGGTAACAAATCGTACAGTCATCTTAGCATTCTAAAACAGATCCTAATAAGCCCCCTAACCTACTATTCTCTGCCCCATTCCCTCCATCTTCCTATTTTTGGCCTTGGAGGATGTCAAATTCGAGTGGGAGGGGGGGAGGTTAAAGTATAGAATTATCCCATTCTGCAGAGGGGTTTAAGTGGTATTACATAATTTGGTGAAATCCTGATATTCCAGAAGGGGGAGGGGGGAGAAGGGTCCGAGGGTGTCCTTCAGGTGACCGATGTAGCTCTGGAGGCAACCTGGCTGTTTCGGAAGGTGGTAGACATGGAAGCTTTAACAAAGCTAACTGGGTGTTTGGTTTTTTTTTTTTTCTCTCTCTCCAGAGGCTGGCTTGGTGGATGTAAGGTTATCAAAGATTGCCAGTTTACTAGCATGATGGCTCGAGTATGACAGTTTATATTGCATCTGCATTCAGGGCCTTCTTGGGTGTGTATGGGATACAAAGTACACTTCGTTCATGTATGCTATCCCTAAAATTCTTCCTCCTTCCCCTATTTTTAAGTAAAAAAAAATGACCTGCACTCTGCCAGACCATTAGTGCAGCACCCTAGGCATGGCTTTTTTTTTTTTTTTCTCTCTTCTCCCCACCTCTAATTTTTACCCTCGGGTATCACATTGATACACTTCTGACTTCCACGTGTTTGACTACGATCCTGGTTTATCCCCAAATTTTTTCTTGTAGACTGGCAGGCCCACTTGTAACATTTTCCAACAATCCTTTAGTCTGACTTTCCTCTAGTGCCTCTGAACCTTAGGAAATTATTTCCTCCCCCTTTACTCCAGACGTCGAAGAAAATCTTTGAAAACTTCATTAAATTTAAAACTTCTTTCTGACCACAGCATTATCGAGACACTATTTGCAGTGTTGGGCAAAACGTCTTTAACTTGATGGCACACGAGTTTTCGGTTCAAAATACCGGAGGCGCATTTAAATTCAGATTAGCATTAGTTCCAGATCCACTTGCAAGAGTGCCACTCGTGCAAGTTGGCACTTGCATACTCCCTGCCCACGAGCAGAGGCGTTATCCTTCAATACAATAAGGCCGTGAATTGGAGCCTTCCCTCTGTTTACTTAGCAGAACAGTGCTTAAGTGTGGAAGGTGATCCCTACCCTGCAACATGGAATATGCTGGTTCTTCGCCTACACAGCAAAACATGTGCTGCTGACTATAAGTCCATCCTGCAGCCACCCACCCTTTCCTGTTCTCTGCCAAGAGGAGCACCCTGCCTATTTCCCCCCTGGTTTTGTTAGAGGCAAATTAGCTGTCTTCGCATTTATGCCATGGCACTCTTGTATCCACTCATTCCAGGGTCGCTGGATGGCTCCGGACTTTTGTAGTGCACACATGTGCCCCTTCTACAGTAGACTGTATCATATATTTTTTTTTTTTTGAATGGCTGGGGGGGGGAGAGGTTCTCGGGTTCCATCTTGGTCTTCTCTCGTTAATTCACCTTTCCACTTGCTATTTTAACTTCTCAGTGCCCCTTCCCTCTTGAAGTATAAACACACTACATAGCTTTAGTCTACATCTTAATTTACTTCCAATTCTTCACCCCATCCTCCTCCCCAACCATACATTCTCGGACCACCTCTTCCTATCTAAGGGGTGGGGAGGCTCCTTCGGGTAAAGTTATTGGTCTAGGGAATTAACCTTCAGTTTTTCAAACTGAACCTAATTACCCCTGCCCCAGTTCACTGTCCTAACCATCAGGTGTTGGGGTACTTGCCTCGGGCATACTAGTTAGTTGGAAAAAGGCATTTTTGTCTAATCTACTTAGGTGCTTGGTAGTTTAGTTTGATGTGGCATCTGAGTATGTCCCAAACCCTCCCCGGTGTTCTGGGAGAGGCTTAAGGCTCGGGGTATCCCCCCTGGGAGAGGCTTCTGGTGTCCTTTCGGTGATGGGGTGTATCTCTGGAGGCTGCCTGTCGGATTCCAGGTGGTGGCCAGATAGGGTATGCCTTGTCGAGTATCCAACAGCCCTCTTATCCAGCAAGGTGGCTCGGTAGAGGAGGCTGCTATCCTGGATTGCTGCTTCTCCCACTATGCTACACTTTAAAGGTCTCCAGTCTTAGGACTGACCATCTTCAGTCTTGCCCAAGCGACAGATTTTTTAACTTGTTTAATTCTCCCTATACCCAGAGAAGACCAACATTTCACTCCCTTTGCACACTACCATTAAAGTTGCATAAGGCACAGATTTTTCACAAACTTTTCTGAACACAGAACTACAGCTTTGCCTAGGCCTCTGCAGTAATGTACCGACCTACCTTGCCACTTTCTTACCTGGAATACTAGCGTGTCTGTGTTGGTGCCTTGGATTTCTGTGTCCAGGCAGTTCCATTAGTCTTTAACACCACCCTTTGTCTTTGCTGTAAATGACCTACCTTCCGTTCTTCCATCGAATGTTTAGTATCCACTTTGTGGTTGACTTCGCTTTAGCTTACATAGGCACTGACTGTCGCCTGGTAGCGGCCTAGTTTTAAGTTGCATTAGTTTTCCATTCAGCCACTTCTCAATTTAAATTTTCTAGTGCAAAAACCCGTTTTATTAGTCAGCAGACCTCTTCAAGGGGAGCTCCTTGGCGTGGTGAGGCTCTTGGTCTGAGGAATTAGACCTGTTGGTCTCCTTCCTCGGACCAAACCTAATTACCCCCAATATCCCCCTCCCTCTCCCATCCTCTTACTTTTCCTCCCCACCCTTCCCTATTACCCTTCCTCTTTTTGGTTTTATTTTTTCACAGGCACGCTAGTTCCTGGGTAGGGGAAAGGGTACAGGGATCCATCCTATTCTGTTGAGGTTCTTGGCAGTGGGGTAGTTTGCTGTGGAATCTGAATTGCCTGGGGATGCCATAATCCCTCTCCAGTCTCCCGGGGAGTGGCTTTGTGTATCTTTCGGGCGACGGGTGTATCTCTGGAGGCTGCCTTTCGGATTCCGGGGGTGGTGGCCAAAGGAGGTATGCTTTGTGGCGGATATCCGGCCGCCCTCTTGTTCAGAGGTAGCTCGGCAGATGTGAGGTTGCTATCCCAGATTGCTGGTTTACTGGCATTATAGGTAGGGTATGGCACGGGTTCAATGCTGCATCTGCACTACATGCGGTGCTGAGGTCCTCTTGGGAGCAGAAGGATTTCTGGCCCTCATTCTTCCCAGTAACTATCCTTCCCCAGTCCCCCTTTTTTTATTTTCATTTTCTTAAACAAAAAAGTAACCTAACCATGGAAGCCCTAGTCCATGAACCTGCTACCCCCGGGCCCCTTCTTGATATAGCACCCCGTTCTGACCCCATCTCGTCTTTGAACCACTCTTCGGACACTCCTAATGCCTCTGTACCTCTTGCCGGTGCTGTTTTCTCGCCCACTTCAGGTACCGAGGTCTCGACAGACTCCTTCGATTTATCTGACCTCTGCTCTCCTTTGACTATGCTTCCGGCCTCTCCCTCTACAGTGCGGCAATTTTCAAATCGCCGGCCCATTCCACGTCGGACCAACTCTGGTCCCACTCCTAAACACCAACGACAATTACCTGCTGATGATACTTCACCTTCTCGTTCTTAGAAAAGATCGACTCGTCCTGCACTCCATTTCCATGCTGTTTCAGAATGCACAATGGACTAAATTCTTCACTTTACGACCGACTTCCCCTATTGTCTACATCCAACCAAAGTATTGGCAAGGCACTCCTACGCCATGTTGGTAAATGTATTTCTTTTCATGCTCTTAAGAGCGGTATGTGCATCACTGTACAGAATGCTACACAAGCTAGTGATCTCTTTCCTATATCGATACTGTTCCTGTCACTATTGAAAAACATTCCCTCAATTCTTGTAGGGGTAGTCATTCTGCCCTATAACATAGTTCAACAAAATTTCCCAGACACGTGGCAATGACATTGTTGAACAGCTGGAACCCGATCTCCAAATCCTCAACGTAGACACTCATGTTCTTCCTGCCCATGGGAAGAGAAGATTCCCTTGCAATGTGACTCGTTTAACTTTTGACAGCTGAGAACTCCCATCCTCAGTTTATGTAGCAGGACATCGGTTAAAAGTTCGAAAAGTGATCCCTACACCGCAACAGTGTAGAAATTGCTGGCGATTTGTCCATCCAGCGAAATATTGCAGATCTATAGCAGAATGCCCAGTCTGTGGTGCCGATGACCATTCTAATGTCTTGCAATCGACCTCCCTCTTGCCTTAATTGTCATGAGGCTCACCCTTCGTACTCTCGCCGTTGCTAAGTCTACTTGAGTGGGAAGTCGGTTGCCTCAGAGGCAGAAGGTCTCCCTTATGCCATGGCAGTTTCTCATCTCTGCCTCCAAGGGAGAGTACCTCGTGTTTCTTATTCCCGTATTTCAAAACTTCCCCCCCCACTTTTGGGGGTCCCATCTTCAGCAGCATTCTGTGGTTACACTCTTGTATCGAATTCTTTCGCTGTCCTGGGCTCAGACGTCGCTACTTCAACGCCTGAGTCTGTTCTCGCTTCGTGTTCTCCCTCACAAGCCTCGGTATCGACGAGATCTCGTTCGACACCACCTAATCCTCCCTCTACTTCTCTGAAGTCAAAAGAAGCTCCTTTAACCCCTCCTTCCATTCTTCCACCTCATCTTACCTTCAGTCTCTGTACCTGGTTCTTCCCTTCTCACTGTCTGTTAAAACTGTAAAGGTTCACCCTCCTCGTACTGTACCTTCCTCCCCTGTTCCCTCCAAAGTTTCTTCCTCTTCTGCCACCTCCCAGGTTTCTGCCTCTTCTGTCCCCTTCCCCACATCTTCTCCAGTTCCCTCCACCCTTTTGCCCTCCCCCCTACTTTGGTACAGTCCATTAGTTCCAATCTTTACCCATCCTTCCCCTACTATGTCCAATATTGTCTTCCATACGACGTCTTTGAATTCCAAAACACTTGAAGCAATCTCTGAATATATTGCAGAGACCAAACGTTTAATGGACACTGATCCACCCTCTGTTCCTTCTCTCCTCCATCTGTGCAACTCTTCTTCACAGTGCACCGTTCCTTCGCTACTTGAACATTTTCCACTGCCACCACATGTGGACTTTTCGAACCCCTCTAGTCCATAGGAACCCTTACCTGTGGAGTTCAGTTCTTTATCGTTGTCAATCATGGTCTATTTACAGTGGAATATAAGCAGCCTCAGGGGTAATTGGGGTGAGCTTCATGTTATTCTCCCAGTTTTCCCCTGTTGGTGTTTGCTTACAGGAACCAAAATTACTCTGCTGTTATCTATCCCATCTCGGGCTATAATTTATTGTATTCTTCAGATCCTTTTCCTGATGGTACCTTTAATGAAAGTGCCCTTCTATGCACCGATATTCCATACCATCGCCTATTTGTTTGTACTTCGGTGCATTACACAGCAGCCCATATCCACTTCCATTGTTTATTGCTACAGTGAGTAATTGATCACAGATGCTATGCGACGTGGTCAACTGACCGCTGATCCTTGCAGTCCAGTGTTGCAAAGTATATTTTAATAAGAGACAGTGTATTTCCTATTTTAGCAGGACAATTAAGGAAAATCCTACTCCCACTTTATTACCATAGTAAAGATAGTGTACATTGTTGTCTATGCTTAAGACAGCAAGAATCAAACATTCTGCTTTGCTTCATCGAGGAAGTGGCAAGGAAGCAAGGAGTATTAAGTCAGTTTTTTTTTGTGCTGGGGGCAGTGATGGCAGGGAGCGGTGTGTTGTCGCCAGATTAACTTTGACTCTACTATGAGTGACACTGATGCCAGGATAACCAGCAAAGAACACTGATCTGTGTGTCAGTGTGAACAAAGTGTCTCACAAAACACAATAAACACTTAAGTGAAGTGTGATCAGCTTCTCTTGTGATAAAATTGTGAACAATAGACAAATCTTATGGAACAGTGTACCAGTGTGCGTTTCCTAGACAATGGAAGATGTGGACATCCAAGGACACTTCAGCTTCTATCAAGTCACCGATACCTGTCGAAGGTGTTGAGAACACCATAGCTTATGTTACAAGAGCAAGGTATGTTACGAATTTCCTGTAGATCGGGGGACTGCGCAGTTCTTGAGTCGCAAGGAGTTTGTAATCAACCTATAGTCGGCAGTAAGGTGTGGACTTTTGAGTCCAAACAAGTAGGTATATCGTCAGCCATCATCGAATGAAATATGCTGACATAACACCCCTCAGGGGTAATTTATATACTTACACATTAAATTTCTTGACAGCCCATGTTGAGATGCCTTCGACAGCTTTCAAGACCTCGTCTGCAGGGGCGGCTGTGTAGACGATTTGCTGTCTTTTATCAGCTAAGTGTTCAATATATTTATATTTATAAATTATATCTTAGCTGGTAAGGCCAATATCTTCAACACCAGAAAAGTGTCCACTTCCCCAGGGTTCAACATCCCAACGCCGGATCACTCCATTCCAATCCCCTCCTATGAGCACTACTTAAGGGAGTGACCTCAAATAGTAAATTAATACCTCCTTCACTAAGTTAGTTTTTACACGCCCATCATTCTCTGCTGGTCCGTACACGCACACGAAGGCAGCCTTCACCCTGCCCCATAGACCTTCCACCCTTATTACCCTCCCCTCCACACCCTCGCAATGCCTCGCAACAAATGGGCTAGTCTCCCTGATCATGATGGCAACGCCACCTTTCAACCATATAGCATTCTCCATATACACATCATACCCATCTATCCGCAACTCACTTCCTAATTTATGATTGTGTTCCTGTACGAACACAACGTCAACATTATTACGCACTAATAATTCTCGTAACCATACACGCTTTCGCACACTCCTCAAACCATTAATATTTAATGTCAGACACTTAAATTGGTCAGTGGGGGTTTTCCTTTCGATACTGAATGTTTCTCACCGAATCTTTTGTTCACACCCTTTTCAACCCCTCCCCCTTTTGAAGCACTCTTGACCAACCCTTGAGCTTTAGGTCCACAGGGCACACTCTGTGCCACATCCGCCCAGGTTTTTTTCCCTGATCGCTAGGCTGGCGTCAGCACTTCCTCCGAGTCTGAAAGCGCAACAGAGCACTTTTGCGTTACACTTTCCACCTGCATGTCTTCATCCACAGAGCAGTCCTGGTGGATTTCCACCTCCACCATATGTTGCAGCAAGGCGTCAGGGACGCCCACGACCAACTGCTCTTCGTGTCCGGCGTCCGCCTTTGCAGCAGGTCCCAGGTTTAGGGATGGGTCCGTAACAGGACTCGTGCTCCTCTCTGTAAATAATTCATCCAGCACGGAGGCAATGGATTCCTCTACGTCGTTGTTATGCACATCTTGCAGAGCCTAGCCTTCTATTGTTTTCGCCTCCAAAGAAGGCGATACTTCCGTCAACCTCTTCGCTCCATGACAATCCTGATGGTATCACCGGCACACCAGGCACATCTTGCCCCGCAGCTTCCTCCTCAACGTCCTTGCTTTGTTGCTCAACCTTAGCATCTCGTCGTCGTTCACACTCTACCGCCATATGATCATACGAGCTGCACAACCTGCAGGTGCGGCGTTGCCCTGCATATGACACCATTACCTGAGTTCTGAAGTCTTGCAAGATCACGTAAGAAGGGATTGGGTGCTGTAATGTCATCTTTACAGAAAACGTACCTTCTGGTATTCCTGCATATGGCCCGACAGAGCACCTCCCTGCTGTAGCTATGTGTATGGTGCCATAATTGCCCAGTGCGGCTCTAATGTCAGACACATCAGCCTCAAAGGGCATATTTCTGACCTTTACCCATGTGTAATAGCGGGAGATGTAATGTAGCTTGACTGACACTGCTGGGTTAACCACTAGATTAACTTCCTGGAGCTTGTCGACCACCTCCTCGTAAATATGAGCCGAGCAGAACTTCACAAAGATCCGTGAAACGCCATTCATTGCCACACTGTACAAGTCTTTACTGGCAATACCACAGGTATCACGAATTATCGCAGGCAATAGTAGTGCCGTCGACGGTCCAAGCACGGCCCTACCTACGAGTCAATTTAATACACACAGTATTCATGCGGCGCCTCGCCGCCAAGTTGTGAAAATGAAAACTGCCACCTAGTCAACTATAGGGGGAAGCAGTTGTACACGTCCTCTCTACTCAAAGGCTGAGAGGCGAATGGTGTACATATTGAAGTATGCAGCACCAGTTTCGAATCTACACCTGGTCAAACACGCCAAGGAAATAGATAAAGAGCGAAGGTTTGCAACAAGACTAGTCCCAGAGTTAAGGAGAATGTTCTACAAGGAAAGGTCTAGGGAAATCGGCATGACAACACTGGACGACAGGAGGGTTAGGGAAGACATGATTACGACTGCGAGGAGTTGACAAGGTGGACAGAGAGAATGTTCCAGAGATGGGAAAAACAAGGAGTCACACTTGGAAGTTGAAGACTCCTACGAGTCAAAGGAATGCCAGGAAGTATTTCTTCAGTCAGAGCTGCCAGGAAGTGGAATAGTCTGGAAAGTGACGTAGTGGAGGCTGGAACCATACATAGCTTTAAGACGAGGTTTGATAAGGCTTAAGGAACAAGGAGAATGAGACCTAGTGGCGATCAGTGAAGAGGCGGGGGCCAGGAGCTATGAATCGACCCCTGCATAACTGAAAGGATAGACCCAGAAGTGCCCTTGTTTGCAGATGTGAAGTTAATGAGAATTAAATCAGATGAGGACCAGGCAGGACTCCAGAGACCTGGACAGGCTGGACACGTGGTCCACAATTGGCTATTGTTAAAACTGAGGTTAAAAATAGATGTAACAGCTCATCAGTACAGAATGAAAAAGGTTCCTCACTAAAAGTAGTTTGACGCGAGTATAGGTCCCAATTTTCTAGTTCAAATTATCAACCTGGGCTTCGAGGAGGGTGAGAATATGAATGGGAAGTAAGGATAGGAAAATGATTGCTGTCATGTAAATCTGGGAGCACAGACCAGGTAGTCTTGTGTTGTTGAGGAGCAAACATGTTGATCAGTGCAAGAGGAGAGTGCGAAGGTCAAAATGGGCGAGTACCCGTATGTAAAACATGGAGGGGGAAGAGAAGTGAGAAGAGCCTCTGATAGCAACGGGTCAGATCTTTCCCCCAGAGGAAATGATCAGCATTACAATCACCTACTCAGAGAAGAGGTGACTGAGGAATCCAGAAATAAAAAAAATCTGCAATAGAAAAAAGCCGAGAAGGAGAGATACACCATCGGTAAAAAAGATTCGATAAATGCAATATATAACCTGGGATGTGATGGATGAAAGAAACGGGAAACCTGGGAAAGTCATACCTGAAGCTCACCTCTTACTCCCGAGCCCTCGAATATTCCACTAAGTCACGATTTACGAAAAGTATACGGACAAGCAGCAGTAGGTGTATGAACCAGGAGGGTCAGTAAAGTCTGCACGAGGTAGAGGAAGACGAGTAAGCAGTGAAGGATTGTAACACTACTAAGAAAGTCCTATAGATTGTTCAGAAATGTGAGGAAGAATGATGGGAGGATCGGTGTCCATTGCTTTTTGACTCTGATTGCTTCAAGCGGAGGACAAGGAAATTGACATCAGAGAGGAGGATGGCGAGTAAAGATCGGAGAGACGATGAAAGTTATCACAGTTTTAAGAGGAGAGGTTAGAGTTAACTAGAAACTTGGAGAATACAGGTGAGGAAGAAACTTGGGAGTGGGAGGATGAACCTCACACCCCTAAGACAGTACGAGGTAAAGTACAAGGCACAAACTTAAAAATGAAGGAGGTCGACATTTGAGGTTTGGGGATGTTTTGCACTGGAGAAGTAGAGGAGCAAAAGGAAGGTGTAGCTGTGGGAGGTCTTAAACCATTGAACGAGATAACTCGAGGACAGTTTCAGGAGACGAGGTAGGGAAGTTCGGAGGCAAGGGCTGCAAGTGTTAGAAACGGAGGTGACGAAGTTTTAACCAGAGTAGGTTGGAAACAGGTACCACCGTGATTGGAAGTGTTAGTTACTCAAGAATAAGAAAGACGTGGAAGTCTCCCATGGAGGTGGAGAAGAGACAATGCCATAGCATAAATGAAGCCCCTGATGAAGGGGATTAACTTAGAATTGAGAAGCCGCAGAGTAGCCTTTCACAATCCAGCTTTGACAAGAGTAGGGCGGAAGGCAAATTTAAGTCCGGCGATCTGCTCCCCCATGAACGATGCGCAAACAGATTCAGCCAACCTTGGCAAACATCCTTCAAAGACGAAAAGTGAGACTTCCATGTCAACCGTCGATCGAATAGAAGGCTAAGAAACTTCACTATCACATTCCAGGATATGCTAGCCTTGTAAATACAATGGTATGTCTGGGACAAGAGGATATCTGCTGACTAATTATTATTGTAATCAAAAAGAAGTGCTAAGCCAAAAGGACTATACAGCGCTGCAGGGAAGGGAAGGAAGCGAGGGTATTGGGCGGCAGAAGGGGGGAGGGATGATCAGTAGGTTACAGAAAACAGCGGGGCAGGGGATAGTGCGGGGGTAGAGGGTAGCAAGAGATTGAGGTATAAAGGGCTGAAGGTATCAGAGTTTATGAAGTCAGTCAGTTGTTGTCAAAAAGTCAATGAGAGAGTCCGGATGAAAGGTGGGTCCATCAGCGAGAAGGGAAGGTAAAGAGAGAGCAAGGGAGTGAAGACGACGACGGAGGTAAATTCTGCGTGCTCGTTGATAAAGTGGGCAGTCTAACAGAATGTGGCTGACTGATAATGGAACCTGACAATTCTCACAGAAAGGAGCAGGGCGCCTCTCCATGAGATATCCATGAGTAAGACGAGTATGGAATGTAAAGAGGAATTTAGCATTCCTTTGGCGAATCTTTTTAACATATCACTACAAACTGGCATAGTGCCTGATAAGTGGAAAATGGCAAATGTAATACCTATTTACAAGGCAGGTGACAGGTCTTTGGCTTCGAACTATACACCAATAAGCCTTACATCCACAGTGGGAAAATTTATGGAATCAATAATTACCGGAGCAATTCGTAGCCATCTTGACAGCACAGATTGATTAATGAATCTCAACACGGTTTTACAAAGAGGCATTCCTGTCTTAGGAATTTACTAACTTTTTTCACTAATGTGTTTGAGGAGGTACATCATGGTAATCAATATATTGTGTATATGGACTTCAGTAAGGCTTTCGATAGAGTTCCACACCAGATGCTATTGAGGAAACTTAGGGCACACGGAATAGGAGGAGAAATAGACAGCAGAGAGTTTGCATAAATGGGAAGAAATCTGAATGGGGGTACGTCACAAGCGGTGTTCCTCAAAGGTCAGTGTTGGGCCCGTTGTTGTTCACAATTTACATAAACGACATAGCTGAAGGAATAAATAGCGACATAAGCAAATTTGCTGATGACACCAAAATAGGCCGTCCAATTCATTCTAACGAGGACACTGATGCAATGGTCGGAGAAGTGGCAGATGCAGTTTAATATTGACAAATGCAAAGTTCTAAACGTTGGACAGGTAAATAGCCATGCTACATATAAACTAAATAATGTAGATCTTAATACTACTGATTGTGAAAAGGATTTAGGAGTTCTGGTTAGCAGTAATTTAAAACCATGACAACAGTGCATTAGTGTTCGCAATAAAGCTAACAGAATTCTTGGCTTCATATCTAGAAGTATAAATAATAGAAGTCCTCAGGTTGTTCTTCAACTCCATATATCCTTGGTTAGGCCTCATTTAGACTATGCTGCTCGGTTCTGGTCACCGTATTACAGAATGGATATAAATGCTCTGGAAAACGTACAGAGGAGGATGACAAAGATGATCCCATGTATCAGAAATCTTCCCTATGAGGATAGACTGAGGGCCCTGAATCTGCACTCTCTCGAAAGGCGTAGAATTAGGGGGGATATGATCGAGGTGTATAAATGGAAAACAGGAATAAATAAAGGGGATGCAAATAGCGTGCTGAAAATTTCCATCCAAGACAGGACTCGCAGCAATGGTTTCAAGATGGAAAAATTCAGATTCAGAAAGGATATAGGAAAGCACTGGTTTGGTAATAGAGTTGTGGATGAGTGGAACAAACTCCCGAGTACAGTTATTCAGGCTAAAACGTTGTGTAGTTTTAAAAATAGGTTAGATAAATACATGAGTGGGTGTGGGTGGGTGTGAGTTGGACCTGACTAGCTTGTGCTGCTGGGTCTGGTGCAGTGCTCCATCCTTGAGTGGAGATAATCAGACTGGGTGGGTTATTGGGCTAATCCGGAAGGGGGGGGGTCATTGGTCTAATCCGAGGGGGGACATGGACCTGCTCTGCAAGGGTCAGCAGGCCTGTTGCAGTGTTCCTTCTTTTTTATGTTCTTATGGCCAATGCGAAGACGGGAGAGAGTAGTCTCCCAACCTCGACACTGGTGACAAGAAGACTGCCAGTAACCTATACTCGGTTTAATAGATTGAAGTTTGTTACTGAGCAGAGTAGACCAACGTTGTTGCCAACGGATGTGAAGGTGGGTAGCTATTGCAAAATAGTCCGTAAATAGAATACCTCTATATGAAACTGGTAGGTCATGTACTGTTGACTGTGCAGCACTGTCTGACTGTTCATTGCCCTGTACGTAAACATGACCAGGGACCCAGCAAAAAACTATAAAGATACTTTATGCTTGGTAAAGATGCGGCTCCGCACTGTCGCTTGATCTTCAGATAGCCTGAAACTGTTGGATATGGAGGACTAAGGGGTGAGGTATATTAAATTTTTGTATAGCCTGTAAAGCACTAAGGGAGTCTGAGACAACCACAAATGATGACACAGGCATAGATGCAAGAGCTGCAAGAATGGCATACAATTCAGCACTAAAAATACTAGCCGAAGACAGTAAATGCCCCCGTACGACGCTGTCCGGAAACACGGCTGCGAATCCTACGCCGTCAGAAGACTTAGAGCCATCTGTGTACACTGCAATGGTATGAGAGTGGAAGTGGTCAAGAAAAAGAGCGAGAAGCGACCGTTGACAGTTGGGCTTTCGAGCAAGGGAGAGAGAAAGAACAGACTCGAACAGCTGGAACTTCCCACGGGGGTAGGGAAAAGTGAGATGCTACATGAACATAGAAAGGTGGTAATTGAAGAGAAGACAAGAGCGAATGTAGGTGAAGAGAGAAGGGATGGAGTAAACAGGAGCAGCGAACAAATAAAGAATGTCTACTAGTATCAGTGACCATTCTATAAATGGAAGGATTGCGGAGATCATGAGAGCATACATATTAGCGAAGGCAATGGGCATTACGGCGATCGGATAAGGATGGAATGTTCGCTTCTGCATAGAGGCGCTCAACAGGGGAAGAGCGAAAAGCACCAAAGCATAAACGTAATCCTTGGTGATGAATGGGGTTAAGGCTAGAGAGGCCGCTGAATAGATCTGGTCACCATAATCAAGTTTCGATAAAATGAGGGTGGAATGTAGGCGAAGGAGAGTTCGATGATCAGCTCCCCATGAAAGATGAGCAAGGGTTTTAAGAAGGTTCAGCCGGCTGTGACAAGTTGCCTTTAGAGAGGTAATGTCAGGTTTCCAGGATAACCTACTGTCAAAGATGAGGCCCAGAAACCTGGCTGTTCACGTTCAGGGATAAGGGAGCCATAGAGGTACAAAGGATGATCGGAGATGACAGAGCGTCTAGTGAAAGTAATTAGGTGAGTTTTGGTACTGGAAAATTTAAACCCATGTGTGGTGGCCCAATTAGAAACACGGTCGACAGCATGCTGGAGAGAAACTGTAATGAGGTGACAGTCAGCGCCTGCACAGGCAATAGCGAAGTGATCAACAGAGTGATGGCCAAATATTTGATGGAAGACTAGAGGCCTAATCATTTATAGCAAAGAGAGAAAGTGTTGTGTTCAGAACATCCCTGGGGGACACCTTCAGCTTGGATAAAGTCCGGGGACAGCATATTATTAACCAGAACACGAAAATGTCTGTCAGTTAAAAAGGTCTTATGGAAGGATGGTATATTTCCACGGAGGCCTAAGCAGTGGGCTTGGGCCAAAATATTATACCTCCAAGTTGTCATATGCCTTCTAAAGGTCAAAAAATATGGCAATAACCGAGTGATTATTCGCAAAGGCATTACGAACATAGGTATCCGAGCGTAGTAAGGGGTCTATGGCTGAACGGCACTTACGAAAGCCATATTGACGAGTGGAGAGATTGTTGTCTAAATACCACACTAAACGTCTATTTACCAGGCATTCCATCACTTTGAAAACTGCACTGGTAAGAGCAATGGGACGAGTGGGAGGCTTCATGTCCCGTAGTACCCGGTTTGCGAAAAGGGAGAACAATGGCAGATTTCTGCAGCTGTGGAAGAACTCCTTGTGACCAAATGTGATTGAAAAGGCGTAATAGGACTGCAAGGGCTGACTGATGTAAATGTTGTAGCATACGAATTTGAATGTCGTCGGGCCCAGCTGCCGATGATCGGCAAGCTGAGAGTGTTGCCTCCAGTTCTTGAAGTGTAAAAGGCACGTTATATTGTTCTTCTCTGAGAGAAGAAAAGTCCAAGGGTGCTGACTCTGGCAGACTTTGAGAAAAGAAACGAGGGGCATAGATGGAGCCCCTGAGAAATACAGACCAGATGATTGCCAATTTCATTGACAACATCTAGTGGGTTTGCTATATCAACACCGGCAACCTGCAGAACAGGAGCCGGGTCAGAAGAATATTTACCACTCAGTTTTCGTACTTTTTTCCAGATTGCACTCAGAGGAAGCAGAGGTGATGGTGGAGGCAATCTCGCCAGCAAGTGCGTTTCGAAACCGATGACACGGCCAGTGATCGCATGCTTCTGCTTAAAATCAACAAGTCTCTCTGTGGTTCTATTGTACCGGTACCTGCCCCACGAAGCGCGTTTCAAACGTACTGCACGAGCACAAGCAGGAGACCACCAAAGCACTCATTTCTGAGAATGCCTGCCCGAAGTTTGGGGTTTAGAATGAGAAGCTGCGGTTAAAATTGAGGACTAGATGAAGTGAAAATGCTCATTAATGGAAGACGAAGAAGGAACCACACCAAAAACGGTTAGTTGTGAGTAAATTTGCCTTATCAAATTGCCAGCGTGGGATACGAAGAGGTGGTTAAGACCTACATGACAAGCATTGGGATAAGTAATATAGCACTACAGGAAATCGGTGATAACATGCAGTGTGGGCTTAGTAGGCAAGACAGAGAGGCATTGGGAGAGCCTATTTTGGAGTGCAAAATATGGCAGGCTCTGACTGGGGCGAGCTCAGGTAAAGAACCTGGCGTTGATGGACTCCTGAGTGATTTCTACGTAACAAACTGGGGTGTAATGAGAGCATTTTTGGTGCGGTTGTTTAACATATTAAAGACTAATGGGGGTTATGGGAGAATTGCAATGGACGGCAGTGGTGTTATAGGTGCCAAAAGGGGATCGATCAACAGTCCTGGATTATAGGGCCCTTTCTCTTATGTGTGGTGATAACAAGTTGTTCGCGAGGATACTGGGAAATAGACTGAAAAAGGCGATGGAAAAAGTTATAGATAGGGGACAATACAAGGCAGGTCCATGTTTGAAGATCACGGGATGATTCGTGGTTTCATAGAAAGGCGACAGGTGTCGGGTGGGGGGAAGGGATTTTAGCTTTGGATTGGGCTACGGCAAATGATAGTGTAGAAAAAGGAGCTTTTTGACAGTTCATGCATTGGCAGGGTTTTGGGAATCAAATCAACTCTTGGGCACAGACTTTATACGCAGGGGCGACTATGTGTGTTCAGGTCAATGGAAAGTTAGGTGTGCCAGTTCAGATGAGTCGGGGTTGGAGGCAAGGTTGTCCCCTTTCACAATTATTGTTAGTGTGTTTTCAAGATCCTTTTTATAGGGCGGTGTGGGATAGAGTTTTGGGGGGTTTGGGGGGTTATGAGAGCGATGGGTGGCCTGGTATTGTGGGTTACGTAGACGATACATCGGTCTTGGTAGGAGGTGGTGTAGATTTGCAGCAGGTGGAAGGAATCGTGGACGTGTTTGGAAAGGCAACAGGGATGAGAATTAATGCTATGAAGACTAAGCTCATGACAGTGTGAAATTGGGACCAAATGAGTGGGGGCATGATGGGTAGGTGGAGCGTGGTGGACCAGCTTAAGATATGTGGGATTGTGTATGTTTGTAATCCGTTGGTGGCACGTGAGGTGAACTCGGTGAGGGCCGTGGACAGTGTGTTAAAAAGATTAGGAGGATTGAGGTCCGCAAATCTCACGTTGCACCAAAGAGTAATTGCGACAAACGTACTCTTATATAATAAATTATGGCATGTGGTGGTCATGTATCCGTTAATGCGCCGAGAGGTCACGAAATTGTTGCGTAGGGTTTATCGGTTCATTTGGGGATCTGGCTGTGAGTGGTTAAGCAGAGGGGTAATTACTTTACCGATTGGCCAAAGAGGGCAGGGGCTCATACCGCTGGAACGAAGGATTATGAGTATTTTCGTGAAACAGAGTTTTTTTGCGAGAGGGTGGGAATAAGGGTTGGGGGATTGAGAAAGTGCATGTGGACATAAAATGATGGTGAGCGGGGAAGGATTTGCGAGTAGGGGAGGCGATGTCGAGATTTATGATGGTGGTGAGAGGTCCAGCTCAAGTCAAGCTGCGCATGATCGAGAGAGTGGGGGAGGGGGGTTGGAGGTGGCTGCTGTGGAAGTAGCATACCCGATGTATGCCTGGTGCGACATATGGGAATGTCTCCGGAAGTTGCGCATTAGTCCGGGTATACGAGGTGATGTATCGCTTTTTACACTGGATTCTGCCGTCTGGGATCGTTTTATTTAATCGAAAGCTCAGGGATGTTGGGGAGTGTCGAGCGTGTGGTGCAGTAGAAACCTTTTTTCATGTTGTATATTTTTGTGAGTGCATAGGCAGGGTCAGGGAATGGTTTGGAGGGGTAAATCGATTCATGGGAGGAGGTGGGTTGCAGGTATTGCAAGTGTTAAGTTTAGATGTTGATTGGGTGGGAGCGCAGGTTAAAAACACAGTGGCATATCTGGTAACTGATTTTGTGTTCACATCATGGGCAATGACAGATGTAGGAGCGGGTGAAAGAATGAAGGTGCTGGCAGCGACTTTTTACAGATCTAAGTGTCGCAATCGGGCAGTATGTGGTAGGAAATGGAACACTGAATTTACAGAGGGTTATAGGAATTTTCGGCTGTGTGATTTATGGAATTTGTAGGTCAATGGGAAGCAATGGGCTAGCCTCCCGTTCAGAGGCGTGCGGGCGTGAGTGGGCAAGAATGTAAGTGTAGTGCGTGTGAATATTGAGTAATATTTGGAAGAGTGCGAGAGGGGAAAGTGTATTACACTGTTTGTATGACAGCATTCTTTGATTTAAGGTGTTTTTTCTTGGCTATGATGGGCCAGTGATGGAAACGTATGTTTACATAAATATGTAGGTGCGTGAGTATGTATACATGTGTGTATATGTACGGAAATATACATAGATGTATTTATAAATGTATACACGTGTGTGCGAGGGCATGTTTGAACAGGGGAACATAGTGGGTGACAGAGTGTAGCATTTTAGTCATAAAATGCTTACCAAAAATATATTAAGGCGAGGAGTATCATTTGTTCATAATTTTATCCATTGTGAAAATTTAACTATATATAAGCTGATCTACAGGATTGTTTTTGGTTTTAGCGCTGTATAGCCCAGGTGGCTTAGCGCTTCTTTTTGATTATAAGAATAATTTTGGATTTGAGTATAATTATTACAAACGTCATTGTCCTCTTCGCTTCCGGGCCGAGTGGACGTGCTGCGCAGGCTCTCCTGTTTGTTTGTTTTTGCGCAGTTTACCTGATTGAGCTGCCCCTAGCGTTGGTTGGTGGAAACTTTATTTTCTCCAACATGGCGCTGAATAGCAGAAGAAGAATCAACACTGTCTGCATTGAGATGATCCATGGTGCTGTCACGGGATCCAACATGGATTTACTGTTACCAGCCATCATTCGCGATACCTATGGTATAGCAAATGAGGAGATAAGTGGTGTCGCACTCAATGGAACGACAAGAATCTTCGTTAAAATGACGTCTGCACGAGTTTATGAGGCGGTGGTCGACAAGTATCAGGAGACCATCATACCGGTTAATACAGCTGTGTCGGTGCGACTCCATGATGTATCTCGACATTACACTTGGGTGAAAATCAGGAATGTGCCTTTTGAGGCGACTGATTTTGATATTAGCAGTGAACTGCGTACTTATGGGACGGTTCACGTAGCCACAGCAGGGAGATGGGCAACTGGACCGTATGCAGGTGCGCTGGAAGGTACATATACTGTTAAAATGACTCTTCGACACCCTATTCCTTCATATGTTGTGTTGAAGGAATTACGGACTCAAGTCTATGTAACGTATGCGGGGCAACAACGTACGTGTCGGCTATGTGAGTCATATGACCACATCGCGGCGCAGTGTGGGAAACAAAGTGGGTACCCGGCACAACAGCAACGGCAACAGCAGCCAGTGTGCGAGGTAGGCGATGAGCGAGAACAGTCTCTTGCTACACCGCTCCCCATTCTGACCTCGCCTCATCTTTGGACCACTCTTCAGACACTCCTCATGCCTCTGTACCTATTGCCGGTGCTGTTTCCTCACCCGCTTCAGGTACTGAGGCCTCGACTGACTCCTTTGATTTATCGGACCTTCGCTCTCCTCTGACTATGCTTCCGGCCTCTCCCTCTACGGTGCGGCAATTTTCAAATCGCCGACCCATTCCACGTCGGACCAACTCTGGTCCCACCCCTAAATGCGAACGACAATAACCTGCTGATGATACTTCTCCACCTTCTTGTTCTTCTCAGAAACAATCGTCATGTCCTTCACTACCTTTCCATGCTCGGTTTCAGACTGAACAATGGACTAAATTCTTCACTTTACGACCGACTTCCTCTACTGCCTATCTTTCTGACCACAGTATTGGCAAGGCACTCCTACGCCATGTTGGTAAAGATATTTCTTTTCATGCTCTTAAGAGCGGTACGCGCATCATTACCGTACAGAATGCTACCCAGGCTCATGAGCTCTCTCGTCTTTCCCATATCGATACTGTTCCTGTCACTCTTGAAAAACATCATTCCCTCAATTCTTGTAGTGGTACCGTCATTCTGCCCCATACCATAGTTCAACAAAATTTCCAGACATGTGGCAGTGACATTCTTGAACAGCTGGAACTCCAAGATCTCCCAATCCTCAAGGTAGACACTTACGTTCTTCCTGCCCGCGGGCGGAGACGATACCCTAGCAATGTGGCTCATTTAACTTTTGACAGCCGAGAACTCCCATCCTCAGTTTATATAGCAGGACATTGGTTGCGATTTGGCCATCCAGCGAAATATTGCAGATCTATCGCCGAATGCCCAGTCTGTGGTGCCGATGACCATTCTAATACGTCTTGCAATCGATCTCCCTCTTGCCTTAACTGTCATGAGGCTCACCCTTCGTACTCTCGCCGTTGTCAAGTCTATTTAAACGAGCGTGAAATCCGTTACCTCAAAGAGACAGAAGGTCTCCCTTATGCCATGGCAGTTTCTCATCTCCGCCTCCAAGGGAGACTCCCACGTGTTTCTTATTCCCGTGTTTCAAAACGTCCCCCCACTTCTGGTATCCAATCTTCTACACCCACCTCTGTGGTTACCTCTCCCATAGTCACTCCTGTATCTAATCCTTTTGCTGTCCTCGGCTCAGATGTCCCTACTTCAATGCCTCAGTCTGATCTCGCTTCTTCGAGTTCTCTCTCACAAGCCTCAGTATCGACGAGACCTCGTACGACGACAACTCCCAATCGTACCTCTACTTCTCAAAAGTCAAAAAAAGGTCCGTTAACACCTCCTACCCATCTTCCACCTCCTCATTTTACCCTCCCTGTCTCTGTCCCTGGTTCTCCCCCTTTCACTGGTTCAGTTACAAGTGTAGAGGTTCACCCTCTTCCTCGTACTGTACCTTCCTCCCCTGTTCCCTCCCAAGTTTCTTCCTCTTCTGCCACCTCCCAGGTTCCTGCCTCTTCTGTCCCCTGCCACGCTTCTCCAGTTCCCTCCACCCTTTCGCCCCCCCTACCTTGGTACAGTTCAATACAGTTCCAATCTTTACTCATCCTCCCCCTACCATTTCCAATATTGTCTCCCATACGACGTCTCTGAATTCAGAAACACTTGAAGCAATCTCTGAATATATTGCAGAGACCAAACCATCAATGGACACTGATCCACCTTCCGCTCTTTCTCTCTCCTCTGCTCCATCAGCGCAACTCCTTTCTTCACAGCGCACCGTTCCTTCGCTGCTTGAACGTTTTCCACTGCCTCCGCATGTGGACTTTTCTAACCCTTCTAGTCCTTAGGAACCCTTACCTGCGGATTTCAAGTATCTTTATCATTGCCAATTATGGCCTATTTACAGTGGTATATACGCGGCCTCAGGGGTAATCGGGGTGAACTTCAGATGTTACTCTCCCAGTTTGCCCCTGTTGTTGTTTGCTTACAGGAACCAAAATTACACTCTGCTGTTATTTCTCCCATCTCAGGCTATAATTTATTGTATTCTTCAGACCCTTTTCCTGATGGGACCTTTAATGAAAGTGCCCTTCTTCTACGCACTGATATTCCGAACCATCAGCTATTTGTTCATACTTCGCTGCATTACACAGCAGCCCGTATCCACTTACATAGGTGGTATACGCTCTGTTCCTTATATCTCTTTCCTTCTCGGGCATTATCTATTCCGGATATTGCCTTCATTGTTTCGTCATTACCGCCACCGATTCTGTTACTTGGTGATTTTAATGCCCACCATTTCCTCTGGAGGGGTCTCACTGTGATTCCCGTAGAATTCAGTTAGAGGCTTTTCTTGCCACCCACCCCCTCCATGTTTTAAATACAGGTACTCACACCCATTTTGATCCTCGGACTCATACTCTCTCTTGCGTCGATCTCTCAGTCTGCTCTTCCTCCACCGCATTAGACTTCACTTGGTCTGTTCTCCCGGACTTACATGACAGTGATCATTTCCCAATCATTCTTACTTCCCCTTCATATTCGCCACCTCTTCGCACCCCACGCTGGCAATTTAATCGGGCAAATTGGAACTTTTACTCACACCTAACTGTTTTTAAAGAGGTTCATTCTTCGTCCTCCATCGATGAGCTTTTACACCTATTCTCGCCCTCCGTTTTCACCGCAGCTTCTCATTCTATACCCCAAACTTCGGGCAGGCATTCTCAGAAATGCGTGCCTTGGTGGTCTCCTGCTTGTGCTCGTGCAGTACATTTGAAACGCGCTGCATAGGGCAGGTACCGGTACAATAGAACCACAGAAAGACTCCTTGATTTTAAACAGAAGCGTGCGATCGCTCGCCGTGTCATCCGTGACGCTTAACGCACTTGCTGGCGAGATTGTCTCCACCATCACCTCTGCTTCCTCTATGAGTGCAGTCTGGAAAAAAGTACGAAAACTGAGTGGTAAATATTCTCCTGACCCAGCTCCTGTTCTGCGGGTTGCCGGTGTTGATATAGCAAACCCACTAGATGTTGCCAATGAAATTGGCAATCATCTGGTCCGTATTTCTCAGGGACTCCATCTATGCCCCTCATTTCTTTCCTCAAAGTCTGCCAGAGAGTTAGCACCCTTGGACTTTTCTTCTCTCAGAGAAGAACAGTATAATGTGCCTTTTACACTTCAAGAACTGGAGGCAACACTCTCAGCTTGTCAATCATCGGCAGCTGGGCCCGACGACATTCATATTCGTATGCTACAACATTTACATCAGTCAGCCCTTGCAGTCCTATTACGCCTTTACAATCTTATTTGGTCACAAGGAGTTCTTCCACAGCTGTGGAAATCCGCCATTGTTCTCCCTTTCCACAAACCAGGCACTACGGGACATGAAACCTCCCACTATCGTCCCATTGCTCTTACCAGTGCAGTTTGCAAAGTAATGGAACGCCTAGTAAATAGACGTTTAGTGTGGTATTTAGAGACACACAACAGTCTCTCCACTCGTCAATACGGCTTTCATAAGGGACGTTCTACCAGACCCCTTACTACGCTTGGATACGTATGTTCGTAATGCCTTTGCGAATAACCACTCAGTTGTTGCCATATTTTTTGACCTTGAGAAGGCATATGACACAACTTGGAGGTATAATATTTTAGCCCAAGCCCACTCCTTAGGCCTTCGAGGCAATCTACCATCCTTCCTTAAGAACTTTTTAACTGACAGGCATTTCCGTGTTCGGGTTAATAATGTGCTCTCCCCGGACTTTATCGAAGCTGAAGGTGTCCCCCAGGGATGTGTTCTGAGCACAACACTTTTTCTCCTTGCTATTAATGATTTGGACTCTAGTCTTCCATCAAATATTTGGTCATCACTCTATGTTGATGACTTCGCTATTGCCTGTGCAGGCGCTGACTGTCACCTTAAAGTTTCTCTCCAACATGCAGTCGACCGTGTTTCCAATTGGGCCACCACACGTTGGTTTAAATTTTCCAGCACTAAAACCCACCAAATCACTTTCACTAGACGCTCTGTCATCTCCGATCATCCTTTGTACCTCTATGGCTCCCGTATCCCTGAACGTGATACAGTCAAGTTTCTGGGCCTCCTCTTTGATCGTAGGTTATCCTGGAAACCTCACATTACCTCTCTGAAGGCAACTTGACACAGCCGGCTGAACCTTCTTAAAACCCTTGCTCATCTTTCATGGGGAGCTGATCGTCGAACCCTCCTTCGCCTACATTCCACCCTTATTTTATCGAAACTTGATTATGGTGACCAGATCTATTCAGCGGCATCTCCTGCTACTCTCTCTAGCCTTAACCCCATTCATCACCAAGGATTACGTTTATGCCTTGGTGCTTTTCGCTCTTCCCCTGTCGAGAGCCTCTATGCAGAAGCGAACGTTCCATCCTTATCCGATCGCCGTGATGCCCATTGCCTGTGCTACTATGTACGCTCTCGTGATCTCCGCAATCCTTCCATTTATAGAATGGTCACTGATATTAGTAGACATTCTTTATTTGTTCACCGCCCATGTTTACTCTGTCCCTTCTCTCTTCGCCTTCCTTCGCTCTTGTCTTCTCTTCAACTACCACCTTTCTATGTCCATGTAGCATCTCACTTTTCCCTACCCCCCTGGGAAGTTCCAGCTGTTCGAGTCTGTTCTTTCTCCCTCCCTTGCTCGAAAGCCCAACTGTCTACGGTCGCTTCCCGCTCTCTTTTTCTTGACCACTTTCACTCTCATTCTCATGCCATTGCTGTGTACACAGATGGCTCTAAGTCTTCTGACGGCGTAGGATTCGCAGCAGTGTTTCCGGACAGCGTCGTACAAGGGCATTTACTATCTTCGGCTAGTATTTTTACTGCTGAATTATATGCCATCCTTACAGCACTTATCCGTATTGCATCTATGCCTGTGTCATCATTTGTGGTTGTCTCAGACTCCCTTAGTGCTTTACAGGCTATACAAAAATTTGATACACCTCACCCCTTAGTCCTCCGTATCCAACTTTGGCTACGCCGCATCTTTACCAAGCATAAAGATATTGTTTTTTGTTTGGTCCCTGGTCATGTTGACGTACATTGCAATGAACAGGCAGACACTGCTGCGCGGTCAGCAGTACATGACCTACCAGTTTCTTATAGAGGTATTCCATTTACGGACTATTTTGCTGTAATATCTTCCCACCTTCACACTCGTTGGCAACAACGTTGGTCTACTATGCTCGGCAACAAACTTCAGTCTATTAAACCGAGTATAGGTTACTGGCCGTCTTCTTATCACCAGTGTCGAGGTTGGGAGACTACTCTCTCCCGTCTTCGCATTGGCCATACTCGTCTTACTCATGGATATCTCATGGAGAGGCGTCTTGCTCCTCTCTGTGAGAATTGCCAAGCTCTATTATCAGTCAGCCACATTCTTTTGGACTGCCCACTTTATCAACGAGCACGCAGAATTTAGCTCTGTCGTCGTCATCGCTCCGCTGCTCTCTCTTTACCTTCCCTTCTCGCTGATGGACCCACCTTTCATCCGGACTCTCTCATTGACTTTTTGACAACGACTGACTGACTTCACAAATTCTGATACCTTCAGCCCTTTCTACTTCAATCTCTTGCTACCCTCTACCCCCGTACTATCCCCTGTCCCGCTGTTTTCTGTAACCTGCTGATCATCCCCCCTCCCTTCTGCCATCCAATTCCCTTGCTTCCTTCTCTACCCTGCAGCGCTGTATAGCCGTTGTGGCTTAGCGCTTCTTTTTTTTTTTTCTCGCTGATGGACCCACCTTTCATTCGGACTCTCTCATTGACTTTTTGACAACAACTGACTTACTTCACAAATTCTGATACCTTCAGCCCTTTCTACTTCAATCTCTTGCTACCCTCTACCCCCGTACTATCCCCTGCCCTGCTGTTTTCTGTAACCTGCTGATCATCCCCCCTCCCTTCTGCCATCCAATTCCCCTGCTTCCTTCCCTACCCTGCAGCGCTGTATAGCCCTTGTGGCTTGGCGCTTCTTTTTGATTATAATAATAATAATTCGCCACACAGTGGCTTCATCAGTCCATACAAAGGAGAATCTTGAAAAACAGAAGGAGAATGAGGTAATCAGTCCCTCAACCTTGAGTCGATGTGGTCAGTCCATCAATCTTGAATAGAATACGGCATACGTGCAGAGAAGGAGCTTATAAACCGTTGGTAGGAGAGGTGCAGCAGTCATAGGTGGCGTCACATTTGTTCAAATGTCACATTTGGACAAATGTCACATTTGAACAAATGTGACGCCACCTATGACTGCTGCACCTCTCCTACCAACGGTTTATAAGCTCCTTCTCCGCACATATGCCGTATTCTATTCAAGATTGATGGACTGACCACATCGACTCAAGGCTGAGGGACTGATTACCTCATTCTCCTCCTGTTTTTCAAGATTCTCCTTTGTATGGACTGATGAAGCCACTGTGTGGCGAAACGTTTCTTCAATAAAGATACCCAAGAGTAGCACATGTGTCTAATTTATCACTATAAATATTAACGGGTTGAGAGCTGAGAGGAAGCTTAAGTGGTTTAATGAGTATTTGGTGCGACTTGGTGTGGATGTGGTATTCTTACAGGAACATAATTTTAGGCCTAGTTATGAGTTGGATATGAGTGGTTATAATGTGTACATGGAACATGCGACACGTTTGAAAGGTGGGGCTGCTATTTTGGTAAAGGAAACTAGCCCGTTTATAGTAAGGCGTAGTGAAGGGGGGGAGGGGAGAGTAATTAGAGTGGATGGAACCTGGGGCAGGGTTCCCATTAGTTTAGTATGTGTATATGGCCCGGCTGAGGGTGACGTGAGTATTAAAACTAAATTTGTTCAGGACGTACTGGTCGATTTTTACGTGGTTTACCGAATGTTGCAATAATATGTGGAGATTGGAATTGCGTGATACGTCGTAAAGATGTGGAGCCTAGAGGTGCGGGGTGTTGTTTGGGTATATTGGGGGATATATTTACCGGGGTGGGGTTAAAGGATGTGTGTGGGGGGGGGATGGTAGAGCATACCTTCATTAAACGAGGTTATGCGGCGAGGTTGGACCGAATGTACGTGCCTTGTGCGGTTACTGTGCGGAGGGTGAATGTGATAGATGTGGTTTTTTCGGATCATAGAGGAGTTGTAATAGATGTGGATATTGAGGGTGTGCCTCGGAGGGGTCCATCATTTTGGAAATTGAATGTAAAGTTATTAAAGGAAGAGGATAGTCTTTTGTCTTTTGGACATATGTGGGATCGTTTAGTGTTAGAAGCACCAGGGGATGTTGCCATGGTTAACTGGTGGGAAACGATAGCTAAAAAACGTATTAAGGAATATTATATTAATCGAGGGACGAGATATAATCAGTTACAATATGGTTTTCAAAAACATTTAGAGGGGCAGTTGTGCGAATGTTATGCACAAATTAATGCTAATTATCCTGTTATTGAAATTGAAAGTTTGAAGGAAAATATCCGGAATTTACAAAATGAGAGGTTTGATGGGAAAAGGCTTAAGGGCGGGATTGAGGAGGTTTTGTGGGGAGATCGGCCGTCGGCGTGTGTGTTGCGGAGTCAACACAGACGTCGCAAGGCAATGGAGTTAATGGGGTTAAATGTTCAGGTAGGTATGCAAGGGTATAAAGTGGATCAGGTGTTGACGACGACTGAGGGTATGAGTGGGTATATTGATGCTTGGGTTAAGCTGAAAACGCAAAGTCTGGGAATAAGCGAAATAGCATTACAGTCAATAGGAAGGTTTGTGCAGTGTAAGTTGACAGAATATGATCGATTCGTTTTGGAAGGGCCGATAACGGTGTGAGACATGGGAAGCTTTATCCGGGGCGCAATTAGGTAAGGCACCAGGAATTGATGGGTTGCCCAGTGACTTTTATCTTATAAATTGGAGCGTTTTAAAAGGGTTTTTGGTAAGATTATTCAATATCCTTAAGCGGGATCGGGTTTTAGGGGCACAGCAACGGATGGCTGTGGTCGTTCTAGTGCCTAAAGGTGAGCCATTAACAGTCAAAGACTATCGTGCTATTTCGTTATTGTGTGGTGATTATAAGATTTTTGCAAGAATTTTAGCTAACAGAATAAAAAAGGTCCTGGGTAAAGTGATTGATAAGGGACAATATGGGGTACCGGGAAGATCTATGTATGACGGGCATGGGTTGATTAGAAGTTTTATTGAAGAAAGAGTAAAATTGGGAGTGGGGGGGGTTGTTGGCTATAGATTGGGAGGCGGCATATGATAGTGTAGAAAGGGAAGCATTATGGAAGATTATGAGATGGCAGGGGTTTGGAGAGGAAATTATATCATGGGCCAAATTAATGTATCAAGATGCATCCTTGCGGGTGCAGGTAAATGGAAGGTTAGAAGAACAAATTCAGATGAGAAGGGGTCTACGTCAAGGTTGTCCCCCTTCACAAATATTTTTTGCGTGTTTACAATATCCCTTTTATAGAGGAATTAGGGTCTTATTGGCAGCAAATGGGGTTGGTGACGAAAGGGGTGGGGGGGCTGGCATTGTTGGATATGGTGATGACGCAACGATTTTAGTAAGTGGTAACAGGGATTTGCTTCGGGTGGAAAAGTTAGTAAACGTTTTTGAAAAGGTTTCTGGCATGTCAATTAATAAGGAGAAAACGAAGTATATGGATCTTGGGGATGGGTTAAGTGAGGAATGTGTAGTAGTTGAAAGGTGGAAAAAGGTGGATCAATTACTGATATGTGGGATCGTTTATGTAAGTGATATCAAGTTAGCACAAAAAATAAATTCAGTGCGTATTGTAGATGGTGTACTGAAGCGCCTTAGTGGTTTACGAGCTGCACACTTAACTTTGCATCAGAGAGTGATTACAACGAATGTCCTATTATATAGTAAACTTTGGCATGTAGCAGTAATGTATCCGATACTTCGTAGTGAGATACAAAGGTTACAAAAGCGCGTGTTTAGATTCATTTGGGGTACTGGAAGCGAATGGTTAGGTAGAGTGGTTGTCACACTCCCGGTTGGCCGAGGAGGCCTGGGTCTTATAGCTGTTGAAAGGAGGATTATGAGTGTGTATTTGAAACGTAGTTATAAGCGGGAGGGGGAGGCCAGGGAAGGCGGACTTCATAAGATACGTCCGGATATGCAACGGTGGTGGGTGGGTAGTGAGTTCATAATAGGTGAGGCAATGTTACGGGTCATCATAAACATGAGAGATCCTTCACATATTAAATTGGGAAACCTTGATGGGGTGGATGGTAAGGCAGTGGTAGAAGGGGTTTATCCGATGTATGATTGGCGAAATATCTGGGGGCGTTTGAACAAATTGCGTTTAAAACCTAAAGTACGAGAAGTTATGTATAGATTTTTACATGGGATCTTACCGTCTGGAATGGTTTTATTCCCTAAGAGAATAAGGGAGGATGGGATATGCAAGGCTTGTGGCGGATTGGAGACTGTTTTCCATATGGTGTATTTTTGCGAATATATTGAACTAATAAGGGTTTGGTTGGGTAAGGTAATAAGGTTAGTGGGAGGGGGGGGTTTGCAGGTGTTGAGGGTTTTAAGCTTAGACATAGGTGGGGTGAATCAAATGGTAGAGAATGCGGTGGGGTATATAATTACGTGTTATATTTATATGTCTGTGCTATGAGAGGAGCGAAAGAGTGTGAAAGAATTAATGCGTTAACAGCAACTTTTTATAGGACAAAGTGTAGGAATAAGGAGGTGTATGGGGGGAGATGGGAGAGGGATTTAAGTGAGGGTTACAGGAATTTCACATTACGGGATTTACGGGAGTTGAGAGGCAGGTAAGGGGGATGAAATGGGCCGGTTTCCTAGAATGGGCGGTAGCATGATGAGTTTGTTTGAGGAATGTTATATGAGGTATGTCCGGGGTGCAATTTTAACATTATTTGTTCCTAGTGTTAAAAGTGCAATGCAGTTATATTTGGAATTGTCGACTTATAACTATGTATGTATATGTATGTATGTGTGTGTGTGTGTATGTATATGTACATGTGTATGTATGTATATATATATATATATATATATATATATATATATATATATATATATATATATATATATATATATATATATATATATATATATATATATATATATATATATATATATATATATATATATATATATATATATATATATATATATATATTATGTATGTTTACTTTCTTGTAAATACCATTAATGGTTTTTCTCTTGAACATTTTCAATGATATTCAATACATATTTTCTATGCGTATTTATGATTTTGATACAATGTGTAAATGTCAAAATGGCTTTTTATGTTTCAGTTTAATTTACAATGTATTTTTGTAAGCACAATTGATTTGGTGCCAATAGAAGCATAGTGTGTCTTGATATATTTGAGTATTGTTTTTCTTTTTAATTTGTCTAGATGGTGGTAATACTATGTATGTAGTTTAAGATTTTTACGAACCCTTGAAGTTGTAAGAATGGATGAATTATTCGTGGTTGAGCTGACATAATATTATAACTGACGTTGGAAGTGATTGTGTTCAATGTGACAATATACTTTATATAATTATTTATATGTATGTACCTAATGGTAAATTGATGTCTGATTTTTAAAGGTGAAGAGTGGGTTTTCCTTTTTTATTGTTCTTTTTTTCTTTATGGTAATACATGGGTGTATCATGTACACCAACGAATATGTTTAGGGGTATGTGGTAAATTTTCGTGTTGATTAGACATTTATAATACAGATGGAATACTAGGCTTAGGTTAGGGTAAATTTATGATAATTGTGGAATGTTCTTTGATTCAAACTGCTCTTTATTATGCAAATTGGGTAGAATGTTTTACGTATGTCATTATTGGAAAATGTTGAGCTAAATGTAATTGTAGGTACGATATGTAATGTACATGTGCACACCTGGGCGAGCAGCTGCGCGGACCGTGCAGTTCTCATGGACCTGTATGGTCGGTGTAGGTGTTCGCTTGGATGTGTTCTTGACATCATTGGTTCAATTATTATCCTATATTTCTTACCGTGTTCAGAGCAGAACGAATTTAGTCTGTAACGAAATAATGAAAGTATACTTGTATTTTATTATTCTAGTGTAAATTAAGAGCAAGGATGATTAATTTGAGGAAGAGTTAATACAGGTTTGCATGTTTTTACGAAAGTTAACTTATCCACATGTATCTAGTATAGGACAGTTTTAGGCTTCGGTATCTGATTTTATATGTAGGTTATAGTGGTCATATTTGTTATATTATGTTAGGTAAGACACATATGCAACAGTTAGGTATCTTTATTATGAAACGTTTCGCCTACACAGTAGGCTTCTTCAGTCGAGTACAGAAAAGTTGATAGAAGCAGAAGATACTTGAAGACGATGTAATCAGTCCATCACCCTTAAAGTTTTGAGGTGGTCAGTCCCTCAGTCTGGAGAAGAGCATTGTTCCATAGTATGAAACAATATGGAGATGAAGTGATAGGATGGAGCTTATATAGCGCCAAGAGGTGAGACGTAGGCCACTAGGAGAGGTAAGAACTCAGATGTTGAGAGGTCAGGTCCCTCTCAAATCCAACCGCTCTCACTAGTGGAAGTTGTCGAAGTTGATTGCAGGTCTGTACCAAGATACCTTTGTGTTGCAGTGTCTGACAGATTGAACATTAAAATGGTATAAAATACCGACAGGTTGTTAGGTAAGACACATATGCAACAGTTAGGTATCTTTATTATGAAACGTTTCGCCTACACAGTAGGCTTCTTCAGTCGAGTACAGAAAAGTTGATAGAAGCAGAAGATACTTGAAGACGATGTAATCAGTCCATCACCCTTAAAGTTTTGAGGTGGTCAGTCCCTCAGTCTGGAGAAGAGCATTGTTCCATAGTATGAAACAATATGGAGATGAAGTGACAGGATGGTGCATATGTGTCTTACCTAACAACCTGTCGGTATTTTATACCATTTTAATGTTCAATCTGTCAGACACTGTAACACAAAGGTATCTTGGTACAGACCTGCAATCAACTTCGACAACTTCCACCAGTGAGAGCGGCTGGATTTGAGAGGGACCTGACCTCTCAACATCTGAGTTCATACCTCTCCTAGTGGCCTACGTCTCACCTCTTGGCGCTATATAAGCTCCATCCTGTCATTTCATCTCCATATTGTTTCATACTATGGAACAATGCTCTTCTCCAGACTGAGGGACTGACCACCTCAAAACTTTAAGGGTGATGGACTGATTACATCGTCTTCAAGTATCTTCTGCTTCTATCAACTTTTCTGTACTCGACTGAAGAAGCCTACTGTGTAGGCGAAACGTTTCATAATAAAGATACCTAACTGTTGCATATGTGTCTTACCTAACAACCTGTCGGTATTTTATACCATTTTAATGTTCAATCTGTCAGACACTGCAACACAAAGGTATCTTGGTACAGACCTGCAATCAACTTCGACAACTTCCACTAGTGAGAGCGGCTGGATTTGAGAGGGACCTGACCTCTCAACATCTGAGTTCTTACCTCTCCTAGTGGCCTACGTCTCACCTCTTGGCGCTATATAAGCTCCATCCTGTCACTTCATCTCCATATTGTTTCATACTATGGAACAATGCTCTTCTCCAGACTGAGGGACTGACCACCTCAAAACTTTAATGGACTGATTACATCGTCTTCAAGTATCTTCTGCTTCTATCAACTTTTCTGTACTCGACTGAAGAAGCCTACTGTGTAGGCGAAACGTTTCATAATAAAGATACCTAACTGTTGCATATGTGTCTTACCTAACAACCTGTCGGTATTTTATACCATTTTAATGTTCAATTTGTTATATTATGTTATTCGTTACTGTTTCAATATCTAATATAACGTTTTTCAGGTATTGTTCATATATTGTCATCTTTATGGTTTTTCCTTTTGTCTATTGTCTATTTGTATGGTTTTAAATAAAATATAAAAAAAAAATTATTACAAATGTCTTTAACGTGAATTTTGGCATAATATATATTGCAAGTGTAATGCCTGTTGTGGTGTATGTGTTTTAGCTGCATTTAGTAGTTAACATTATTGTCTCATGTAGGTACTGAATGTAGGTGTTTTATTCTACAATGTCTGTGTAAATAAGGTGCCATTTGTTTTGAGATCGTTGAATTAGCGTCTATTACTTTTAGGTTTATGGGAGCTAACAAGGAGCACACTTCACCCAGCAGGGTGGTCGGTGTGCGCACGGAATTATCTAGATTCCATACGAATGTCTAAATTCGATGATATGATCGTCCGTAGGGAGTTGTGAATGGTGTTGAATAGGATGTAATGGCAATCGAGTCAGTACACATATTATCCATGTAATCAAAAGTGTAAAATTGAGTATGTTGTTTAATATTCTTTGTATGAGGGGAAAATGTCATAATCGTGAGGTGTGTGTGTTGGTGTGTCGTGTATATATTAAAGGTCAGAATAACGGGGTTTATTTGTATAATCTGGTCAGTGAAGGTATACTTTTTGAGGGGTACTGTAATTTTGTATGTATCATTCTTATAATTACTCACAGGTGTGGGTAAGTATCGGTTGTGTAAGTTATAGACAGCGTTGTACTGTCATGATGTCTCATTGCGTCTAACCCAGTAGATTGAATACTGGAACCATTACTTTTAGTTCGTGTTTGTTTCTATGCATGTACTTTTTTATGTACAATTCTGTTTGAAAGATGAATAATATATAAAGTAACAAAGTTAATATGTTAAACAACCGTAGCATTCGTCTCAACCTGCGGGCTGGGAGGACGCACTCTGAGCTTGCTCTGGCTTCCACCTAGCGACGACCTGTGCATTACATTTTCTCAAGATGGCGGACCGCCAAGGTTGGAGAGTGAACACAGTGTGTTGAAATTACCCGAGGCTCTCTCAGTGGTTCTACGATGCACACATTAATGCCTTGCATCACACATGACGTCTTCGGCATCCCCAATGAAGAATTATATGGTGTAGAGCTGAATGGAATGAAGAGGATTTTCGTGAAATTTGTGAATGCCGGCTTCTACACCAAGATTGTACAAATCTTTCAAGAAAGGAAAATGGTGGTGAATACAGCAGTGGAGGTTTGTCTGCATGACGTGTCTACGTATGTTACCTGGGTGAGGGTAAGAAATGTACCTTTTGAGGCGGAGGAATACGATCTGAGGGATGTGTTTGGTCGATATGGTATGTTGGATGCAGCGGCCAAGGGTGAGAGGAATATCTTAACATGGAGTTGCAAGAATACGACACGGTTGTAAGGAAGCATGATGTGGTAGTGGAGGTTCACCAAGAGGAGTCGTCTGGTGAGGAGATGGATGTGGAGGGTAGTTCTCGCAAAAGGCCGGCGGGTGCGTCGGACATAGACGAGGTTTTACCTCCAGGCCAGCGTCTGGGGAAGAAATCGTAGACGAAAGTGGTTGAGATGCCCCTCACAGAAAGGGTAGGCGCAAGGTCCCAACAAATGGGTAGAGATCGGGGGACGGGGGTATTGAGAAGATGGCTGCCGAAGTTGGACAGTCAAAGGTATGTGTGGGTATGGGAAAGACCCACAAACATAGAGGAAAACCTCCTTTCCTGTAATTTCCAGTGTGTCACGATCAATGTCAATGGCCTGAGAACAGAGGTTAAAAAAGTGTGGATGATGTGGATGTAAGCTTTTTGCAGGAACACAATTACAAGTTTGGTAGAGTTACGATTGAAAGGTTATCATATGTATGTGAGTAATTCTTTAGAATTCAAGGGTCATTCGCTGCCTGACCATGGTGGAGTGCGGTTGTGCTCTGCACCCCTCTGCTGTTTTCAGGCGAGCTACCTCAGTTCATCAACAACCATTGAGTAGTGAGGACGTGCGCTGCTCATTTTGGGATATCAAAATGGCGGAACATACAGTACGGAGAGTAAATACTATCTGCATAGAGCTGGTTCGTGGTACGTTAAGTGGAGATACGATGAACGTCCTTCTCCCTAACATCATCAGGGATACATATGGTATTCCCAACGAGGAATTGTATGGCGTCGCTCTTAATGGTTTAACAAGAATCTTTGTGAAATTTCTACGAGCCGGCTTCTACACAAGAATTGTCGAGCATTACCAGGAACAACGCATGAGTGTGAATTCAGCGATGGATGTTGTGTTACATGACGTCTCTAAGTACTTCACATGGGTGAAGGTACGGAATGTACCCTTCGAGGCCACGGCTTATGGCCTACAGGAGTTTTTTCGCAGTTATGGGACAGTGCATTCTGCAACCATGGGGGTGTGGAGGGATGGTCCGTATGAAGGAATGCCGGAAGGTTCTTACACCCTTAAAATGTCTTTAACAAGGCCTATACCATCCTATGTTACGATGACCGGTTGTAGAACACAGGTTTATGTGTACTATGCTGGGCAACGGAAAACATGTCTGTGTAGCTCTTATGAGCACATGGCAGCCCAGTGTCCTAGGAGACGGGCTTCTCCAATTCTGGAAACTCCAATTGTGATTCAACAGTCGTGTGATTTGGTGCCTGGCTCTGATGCCTCGGGAGGCCGGAGGCCTGCCCTCTGGAGCGAGGAGGTCGACCGGGAGGTGGCGGTGGCGCAGACGTGTGTCACTCTCCCAGGGGCGTCGGGGGAGTCGAAGGTGACATCTGAGGAGTCTTTCGTCCAGGAAGCTTCAACCCAGGATGGTTTATTGGCAGATGTGATCAAGGATTTTTTGGATGGGGAGGAGCCCTGTGCAAAAGGTGTCCTCAGTTTATGTGAAGCTGGAGCGCTGGAGAGACAACAAATTGTGGAGGAAGACTTGAGTAAGAAAGGGCTGGAGCGTGTGGTGGCCGTGGAGGTACACTAGGAGGATTCGTCTGAGGGTGATATGTGTGTAAGTGGGAGTTCTAGGAAACGAACTGCAGCATCAGAGATAGACGAGGTCATTACCCCGGGGCAGAGGCCGGGGAAGAAGTCATGGGCAGCGGTTGTGGAGCCGATGCCACATAGTGGTAGAGGTGCGCCTGAGTTGCAAAATGGGAAAGGGAGGGGGGAGGTGACTGCACAGAAAAACTCGAGTGGCAAGGGAACATGTAATGTTAAAAGTGCTGTGAGTAAATCCCAGAGGCATAGGGGAAAGCTGCCCCTTCTGTAATTTTCAGATGTGTCACGCTTAATGTGAGTGGTTTGTAAGGCGGTTTGATGTCGACATATGCTTTTTGCAAGAACATAATCACAGGGCTGGTTGTGAGTTGAGGGTGAAAGGATATCGGATGTATGTTACTAGTGGTTTGCAATTGAGAGGTGGGGTAGCAGTGGCGGTAAAGGAGACCAGCCCCTTGCGTGTCATCGGTTGGGAAGAGGAGGGGGTGGGAGGGTCGTGAGGGTGGATGGTGTCTGGGGTGAGAGTCGAGCTAGTTTTGTAGGAGTTCACATGCCAGCAACTAGCAATACCAGGGTAAAAGTAGATTTTGTCAGAGAGGTATTGCTGTATCACTTGAGAGGTTTACCTGCTATAACAGTAATAGGTGGTGATTGGAATTGTGTTAATAGGAGTGGTGATGTCGAACCGAGAGGGGCGGGTTGTCTGCTGAGTGTGCTGAGGGATGTATTGCGAGATATTGGGGTTGTTGATGTGGTGGGGAGGGGGGATACCTAGTGGAGCACACGTTCGTCCGTAGGGGATATGAAGCGCGATTGAACAGAGTTTATATTAAGCAGGGTATAGACTTTGTGAGGGTGCAAACCTTCGATGTGGGGTTTTCGTATCACAGGGCGGTAATAGCAGATTAGATGTGGGATGGAGTGGAGCGTATTTATTCTGGGTACTGGAAATTAAATGTAAGGCTTCTTAAGGAGGAGGGGGAGGGGCCTTTTTTCAGTGATTGGTGGTTGCCTTTTTGGGAGGCTAGGGACAGGGAGATAGATCTGTTAGATTGGTGGGAAATGCAGGCAAAACCGGGAATAGCGAATTTTTTTAAGGTTAGGGGACGAGAAGAGGCGAGGTGGCGTTTTGGGTTGCAAAATTATCTGGAGGGACAGTTGCAAGATTGTTGGGGGTGGTGGTAGGAGGGATGACATGGACAGTCTGCGGAGTAGAATCGCTGAATTACACAATGATAGGTTTGATGCAATTAGGGTTAGGGCGGGGTTAGAGCATGTATTGTGGGGTGATAAGCCGTCTGGATTTGTTTTACGTAAATTTAGGGACCGACAGAGTGTAACCACCATTCTACAATTGGAGACAAGCCCTGGGGTGGGAGGGTATCCAGAGGGTCGGGTCCTATCCAATACGGAAAGTATGAGTCTTTATGCAGATAGTTGGTTTAGGGAGAAATGGAGTTGGAGGGAGGGAAGTTCTTGGGAGGGTATTTTTGAAGGGGGGTTCCATAGCGTTTTAAGTGAGCAGGATAGAGTGGGGTTGGAGGTTGGTATAAGTGAGGTTGAGGTGGAAGAGGCAGTTTTCGGGATGAGTACCGGGAAAACACCAGGGATAGACGGTATACCAAATGTTTTTTATAGAGCACATTGGGGGTGTATTAGGCAGTGCTTTGTTAGGCTTTTGGATCATATGTTAACTAGTGGGAAGTTGGGCACATCGCAAAGTACAGGTGTCATAGTTTTGGTGCCAAAGAAGAGGGGGGGAAGAGAGTTGAGTGCTTACCGATCAATATCTTTGATGTGTGCAGATTACAAGGTTTTTGCGAAAATTTTGGGTAATAGACTGAAGAAGGTCATGGGATCGGTGATACATGGGGGACAATTTGGTATCCTGGGGAGGAGTATGCAGGTAGGTCATGGACGTATTCGGGATTTCCTTGAGGGTAGTAGTAAGGGAGGTATTCTAGGTCTGGATTGGGAGAAAGCTTATGATTATGTGGATAGGGAATTTTTGATTGAGAGTATGGTGAGAATGGGTTTTGGAGGGAGGGTGGTTGGATGGGTGAGGACATTGTATGAGAATGCATCAATGAGAGTACAGGTAAATGGTAGGTTGGGTAGTTCTGTAAGCATGGGGAGGGGTTTAAGGTAGGGGTGTCCACTCTCCCATATACTCTTTGCATGCATGCAGAATCCTTTCTATGTTCTGGTTGATGGTGGGATGGGAAGGATGGGGGAGAGTGGAGGATTTTGTGGGAATATTGTTGGTTATGTAGATGATACAACTGTTTTACTTAATGAGATAGAAGATTTAAGTAAATTGGAAAGGGTAATTGAGATTTTTGGGAATGCTACTGGGATGAGAATTAATAAGCAGAAATCACGGCTGCTGGAGGTAGGCGCTTGGGTAGGAGGGACCTTGGGGGAGGAGTTTGGCTGGATAACTGTAGATAGGCTAAAGATTTGTGGGATTTTGTATTTGGCAGATGTTAGGAGAGCAGGAGGGTTAATTCAGAAATGGCAATGGACAGAGCTTTGAGTAGGCTCAGGAGTCTAAGGGCCGGGGATGTAACCTTGCATCAAAGGGTTGTGGTGGTAAATACGCTGATTTATAGTAAGGTGTGGGGAGTGATGGAAATTTACCCCTTAAGAAGTCAGGATATTATGGAATTACAAAGAAGAGCCTTAAGGTATGTGTGGGGTTTTCGGAGGGCGTGGTTGGGCAAAGATGTGGTAATGACTGCGGTAAGACAGGGAGGATTGGGATTCATGGCATTAGGGTCTAGGGTGAAGGTGCTATATGTGAAGCAGAGGTATATTCGGGCAGCGGGGGAAAGGGGTCTTCGAGTGGGGGAGGTGATGGGGGATATCCGCAAATGGTGGGGTGGCAGGAACTTAGTGGAGTGTGAAGATATGTTGCGGTTTATGTTAAAGGTACGCAATGTTAAAAAACTCAAGGTAAAACGGTTAGTGGGTGTGGGTCGTCGTCAGGAATCAATGCAAGGGATGGCAGTGTATCCTACATATGATTGGAGAGTGATATGCGTAGAATTTAGTAAATTATGAATACCGGCAAGAGCGAGGGAATTAGTATATAGATTTCTTATGGGGACGTTAGCATCGAAAGAGGTGCTAAGACGAATGGGTCTTATGAGAGAGGCATCATGCGGTTTTTGTGGGGAAGTTGAAACGGCTTTTCATGTAGTATATTTTTGTTCTGCTTTGGAGGTGGTAAGATTGTGGTTGAAGAGGGTTTTCTTTGTATTGGGGGGGACAGATATCACCCCTCAGGGCTTTAATGATAGATATGGGAGGGGTACCCAAAGAGGTTGGGAGTGCTATCAGATACGTAATAGTTGATTACTTGTATGTTTCTTGGGGGATGAGGGAGGTGGAGGGAAACATTAGGATAAAAGCGTTGGCGGCATGTTTTTATAGAACAGCGTGTAGGAACAAACAATTATATGGGGGAAGGTGGGTAATTAGTTTTCCGGAGGGATATCGTGGACTTACTGTTGAACGTCTACTCCGTTTGGTGACGGGGAGAGAGGCAAGGGGTTGGTCTCTTAGGTGGTGTGTCCTCTTGGAGTGATTGGAAGCCTGATGAGGAAGGTTGATTGGTTTGCAAGGTGGTTGATGTGGGTAAAGTTTTTTTGCAGGGAGCCATCGGGGGTCTGGGGTACATAGACCTTATGAATTTGTAAAATCAGAGTCAAAAGTTGTATGTGATTTTCTGTTTTTTCTCTTATTGTTATAAGAACCATTTTATATAGGGGGTTTATATTTATATGTATGTTGTGAGGATATGTTTTATATATTCGAATCTGATGATAGGTTTATCCTCGTCATACGTCTCTTTTTTATCGTATTGAATGGGTACATTATGAATATGTACCTCTTCAAGGGGGGCTCCTTGGCGTGGTGAAGAGGCTCTTGGTCCGAGGAATTAGACCTATCGGTCTTCTTCCTCAGACCGAACCTAATTACCCCCCAATCTCCCCTCCCCTATCCCATCCTCCCCTTTTTCCTTTCCTCCTCCTCCTCCCCACCCGTCCCTTTTGCCCTTCCTCTTTCTGTCCTTTGGGATTTCTCCCACAGGCGCGCTAGTTCCTGGGTAGGGGAAAGGATACCGGGGTCCATCCCATTCCGTTGAGGTTCTTAGCGGTGGCGTAGTTTGCCGTGGGATCTGGATTGCTTGGGGATGTCCCAATCCCTCTCCGGAATCCTGGAGTAGCTTTGGGTGTCTTTCGGGTGACGAGTGTATCTCTGGAAGCCACCTTTCAGATTCCGGGGGTGGTGGCCGAAGGAGGTATGATTTGTGGCGGATATCCGGCCGCCCTCTCTTTTGTCCACCGAGGTAGCTCGGCAGATGTGAGGTTGCTATCCCGGATTGTTAGTTTACTAGCATGATGGGTAGGGTATGGCACGGGGTTCATGCTGCATCTGCGCTACTTGCGGAGCTGAGGTCCTCTTGGGCGTGGAGGGAGATTTCTGGCCCTTTCATTCCTCCTAGGAACTATCCCTCCCCGGTCCCCCCTTTTTTTATTCTTTTTTTTATTTTTATTTTCTTTTCTTCTTTCTTTTTTTTCTTAAAAACAAAAAGAAAAGTAACCTAACCATGGCAGCCCTAGTCCATGAACCTGGTACCCCCGGGCCCCTTCTTGATACCGCACCCCGTTCTGACCTCGCCTCATCTTTGGACCACTCTTCAGACATTCCTCATGCCTCTGTACCTATTGCCGGTGCTGTTTCCTCACCCGCTTCAGGTACTGTGGCCTCGACTGACTCCTTCGATTTATCGGACCTTCGCTCTCCTCTGATTATGCTTCCGGCCTCTCCCTCTACGGTGCGGCAATTTTCAAATCACCGACCCGTTCCACGTCGGACCAACTCTGGTCCCACGCCTAAACGCCAATGACAATTACCTGCTGATGATACTTCTCCACCTTCTCGTTCTTCTCAGAAACGATCGACACGTCCTTTACTACCTTTCCACGCTCAGTTTCAGACTGAATAATGGACTAAATTCTTCACTTTACGACCAACTTCCTCTACTGCCTATCTTTCTGACCATAGTATTGGCAAGGCACTCCTACACCATGTTGGTAAAGATATTTCTTTTCATGCTCTTAAGAGTGGTACGCGCATCCTTACCGTACAGAATGCTACCCAGGCTCATGAGCTCTCTCGTCTTTCCCATATCGATACTGTTCCTGTCACTCTTGAAAAACATCATTCCCTCAATTCTTGTAGTGGTTCTATCATTCTGCCCCATACCATTGTTAAACAAAATTTCCAGACATGTGGCACTGACATTCTAGAACAGCTGGAACTCCAAGATCTCCCAATCCTCAAGGTAGACACTTACGTTCTTCCTGCCCGTGGGCGGAGACGATACCCTAGTAATGTGGCTCGTTTAACTTTTAACAGCCGAAAACTCCCATCCTCAGTTTATATAGCAGGACATCGGTTACAAGTTCGAAAGGTGATCCCTACACCACAACAGTGTAGAAACTGCTGGCGATTTGGCCATCCAGCGAAATATTGCAGATCTATCGCCGAATGCCCAGTCTGTGGTGCCGATGACCATTCTAATACGTCTTGCAATCGATCTCCCTCTTGCCTTAACTGTCAGAAGGTTCACCCTTCGTACTCTCGCCGTTGTCAGGTCTATTTAAACGAGCGGGAAATCCGTTACCTCAAAGAGACAGAAGGTCTCCCTTATGCCATGGCAGTTTCTCATCTCCGCCTCCAAGGGAGACTCCCACGTGTTTCTTATTCCCGTGTTTCAAAACGTCCCCCCACTTCTGGTATCCCATCTTCTACACCCACCTCTGTGGTTACCTCTCCCATAATCACTCCTGTATCTAATCCTTTTGCTGTCCTCGGCTCAGACGTCCCTACTTCAACGCCTCAGTCTAATCTCGCTTCTTCGAGTTCTCTCTCACAAGTCTCAGTATCGACGAGACCTCGTACGACACCTCCTCCCAATCGTCCCTCTACTTCTCAAAAGTTAAAAAAAGGTCCGGTAACACCTCCTACCCATCTTCCACCTCCTCATTTTACCCTCCCTGTCTCTGTCCCTAGTTCTTCCCCTCTCACTGGCTCAGTTACAAGTGCAGAGGTTCACCCTCCTCCTCGTAATATACCTTCCTCCCCTGTTCCCTCCCAAGTTTCTTCCTCTTCTGCCACCTCCCAGGTTCCTGCCTCTTCTGTCACCTGCAACGCTTCTCCAGTTCCCTCCACCCTTTCGTCCCCCCCCCTACATTGGTACAGTCCAATACAGTTCCAGTCTTTACTCATCCTCCCCCTACCATTCCCAATATTGTCTCCCATACGACATCTCTGAATTCCAAAACACTTGAAGCAATCTCTGAATATATTGCAGAGACCAAACCATCAATGGACACTGATCCACCTTCCGCTCTTTCTCTCTCCTCTGCTCCATCTGCGCAACTCCTTTCTTCACAGCGCACCGTTCCTTTGCTGCTTGAACATTTTCCACTGCCTCCGCATGTGGACTTTTCTAACCCTTCTAGTCCGTAGGAACCCTTACCTGTGGATTTCAAGTAACTTTATCATTGCCAATCATGGCAATGAGGGGTGAGCTTCAGATGTTACTCTCCCAGTTTGCCCCTGTTTGTATTTGCTTACAGGAACCAAAATTACACTCTGCTGTTATTTCTCACATCTCAGGCTATAATTTATTGTATTCTTCAGATCCTTTTCCTGATGGGACCTTTAATGAAAGTGCCCTTCTTCTCCGCACTGATATTCCGTACCATCAGCTATTTGTTCATACTTCGCTGCATTACACAGCAGCCCGTATCCACTTACATAGTTGGTATACACTCTGTTCTTTATATCTCTCTCCTTCTCGGGCATTATCTATTCCGGATTTTGCTTTCCTTGTTTCGTCATTACCGCCACCGATTCTGTTACTTGGTGATTTTAATGCCCACCATTTCCTCTGGGGGGGGTCTCACTGTGATTCCCGTGGAATTCAGTTAGAGGCTTTTCTTGCCACCCACCCCCTCCATGTTTTAAATACAGGTACTCACACCCATTTTGATCCTCGGACTCATACTCTCTCTTGCATCGATGTCTCAGTCTGCTCTTCCTCCGCCGCATTAGACTTCACTTGGTCTGTTCTCCCGGACTTACATGACAGTGATCATTTCCCAATCATTCTTACTTCCCCTTCATATTCGCCACCTCTTCGCACCCCACGCTGGCAATTTATTTGGGCAAATTGGAACCTTTACTCACAATTAACTGTTTTTAAAGAGGTTCCTTCTTCGTCCTCCATCGATGAGCTTTTACACCTCTTCTCGTCCTCCGTTTTCACCGCAGCTTCTCATTCTATACCCCAAACTTCGGGCAGGTATTCTCAGAAATGCGTGCCTTGGTGGTCTCCTGCTTGTGCTCATGCAGTACGTTTGAAACGCGCTGCATGGGGCAGGTACCGGTACAATAGAACCACAGAGCGACTCCTTGATTTTAAACAGAAGCGTGCGATCGCTCGCCGTGTCATCCGTGACGCTAAACGCACTTGCTGGCGAGATTATGTCTCCACCATCACCTCTGCTTCCTCTATGAGTGCAGTCTGGAAAAAAGTACGAAAACTGAGTGGTAAATATTCTCCTGACCCGGCTCCTGTTCTGCGGATTGCCGGTGTTGATATAGCAAACCCACTAGATGTTGCCAATGAAATTGGCAATCATCTGGTCCATATTTCTCTGGGACTCCATCTATGCCCCTCATTTCTTTCCTCAAAGTCTGCCAGAGAGTTAGCACCCTTGGACTTTTCTTCTCTCAGAGAAGAACAGTATAATGTGCCTTTTACACTTCAAGAACTGGAGGCAACACTCTCAGCTTGTCGATCATCGGCAGCTGGGCCCGACGACATTCATATTCGTATGCTACAACATTTACATCAGTCAGCCCTTGCAGTCCTATTACGCCTTTACAATCTTATTTGGTCACAAGGAGTTCTTCCACAGCTGTGGAAATCCGCCATTGTTCTCCCTTTCCGCAAACCAGGCACTACGGGACATGAAACCTCCCACTATCGTCCCATTGCTCTTACCAGTGCAGTTTGCAAAGTAATGGAACGCCTAGTAAATAGACGTTTAGTGTGGTATTTAGAGACACACAACAGTCTCTCCACTCGTCAATATGGCTTTCGTAAGGGACGTTCTACCATAGACCCCTTACTACGCTTGGATACGTATGTTCGTAATGCCTTTGCGAATAACCACTCAGTTATTGCCATATTTTTTGACCTTGAGAAGGCATATGACACAACTTGGAGGTATAATATTTTAGCCCAAGCCCACTCCTTAGGCCTTCGAGGCAATCTACCATCCTTCCTTAAGAACTTTTTAACTGACAGGCATTTCCGTGTTCAGGTTAATAATGTGCTCTCCCCGGACTTTATCCAAGCTGAAGGTGTCCCCCAGGGATGTGTTCTGAGCACAACACTTTTTCTCCTTGCTATTAATGATTTGGCCTCTAGTCTTCCATCAAATATTTGGTCATCACTCTATGTTGATGACTTCGCTATTGCCTGTGCAGGCGCTGACTGTCACCTCCATACAGTTTCTCTCCAACATGCAGTCGACCGTGTTTCCAATTGGGCCACCACACGTGGGTTTAAATTTTCCAGCACTAAAACCCACCAAATCACTTTCACTAGACGCTCTGTCATCTCCGATCATCCTTTGTACCTCTATGGCTCCCGTATCCCTGAACGTGATACAGTCAAGTTTCTGGGCCTCCTCTTTGTTCGTAGGTTATCCTGGAAACCTCACATTACCTCTCTGAAGGCAGCTTGTCACAGCCGGCTGAACCTTCTTAAAACCCTTGCTCATCTTTCGTGTTGAGCTGATCGTCGAACCCTCCTTCGCCTACATTCCACCCTTATTTTATCGAAACTTGATTATGGTGACCAGATCTATTCAGCGGCATCTCCTGCTACTCTCTCTAGCCTTAACCCCATTCATCACCAAGGATTACGTTTATGCCTTGGTGCTTTTCGCTCTTCCCCTGTCGAAAGCCTCTATGCAGAAGCGAATGTTCCATCCTTATCCAATCGCTGTGATGCCCATTGCCTGCGCTACTACGTATGCTCTCATGATCTCCGCAATCCTTCCATTTATAGAATGGTCACTGATATTAGTAGACATTCTTTATTTGTTCGCCGCCCCTGTTTACTCCGTCCCTTCTCTCTTCGCCTTCATTCGCTCTTGTCTTCTCTTCAACTACCACCTTTCTATGTCCATGTAGCATCTCACTTTTCCCTACCTCCCTGGGAAGTTCCAGCTGTTCGAGTCTGTTCTTTCTCCTTCCCTTGCTCGAAAGCCCAACTGTCTACGGTCGCTTCCCACTCTCTTTTTCTTGACCACTTTCACTCTCATTCTCATGCCATTGCTGTATACACAGATGGCTCTAAGTCTTCTGACGGCGTAGGATTCGCAGCAGTGTTTCCGGACAGCGTCGTACAAGGGCATTTACTATCTTCGGCCTCTTCAAGGGGGGCTCCTTGGCGTGGTGAAGAGGCTCTTGGTCTGAGGAATTAGCCCTGTCGGTCTTCTTCCTCAGACCGAACCTAATTACCCCCCATTCTCCCCTCCCCTATCCCATCCTCCCCATCCTCCCCTTTTTCCATTCCTCCTCCTCCTCCTCACCCCTCCCTTTTGCCCTTCCTCTTTTTAGCCTTCGTGATTTCTCCCACAGGCGCGCTAGTTCCTAGGTAGGGGAAAGGACACCGGGGTCCATCCCATTCCGTTGAGGTTTCTTGGCAGTGGCGTAGTTTGCCGTGGAATCTGGATTGCCTAGGGATGTCCCGATCCCTCTCCGGTATCCCGGAGTAGCTTTGGGTGTCTTTTGGGCGACGGGTGTATCTCTGGAAGCCACCTTTCGGATTCCGGGGGTGGTGGCTGAAGGAGGTATGCTTTGTGGTGGATATCCGGCCGCCCTCTCTTTTGTCCACCGAGGTAGCTCGGCAGATGTGAGGTTGCTATCCCAGATTGCTGGTTTACTGGCATGAAGGGTAGGGTATGGCACGGGTTCCATGCTGCATCTGCGCTACTAGCGGTGTCGAGTCCTCTTGGGCACGGAGGGAGATTTCTGGCCCTTTCATTCCTCCTAGGAACTATCCCTCCCCGGTCCCCCCTTTTTTTTTCTTTTTTTTATTTTTATTTTCTTTTCTTCTTTCTTTTTTTTTCTTAAAAACAAAAAGAAAGAAGTAACCTAACCATGGCAGCCCTAGTCCATGAACCTGGTACCCCCGGGCCCCTTCTTGATACCGCACCCCGTTCTGACCCCGCCTCGTCTTTGGACCACTCTTCAGACATTCCTCATGCCTCTGTACCTATTGCCGGTGCTGTTTCCTCACCCGCTTCAGGTACTGAGGCCTCGACTGACTCCTTCGATTTATCAGACCTTCGCTCTCCTCTGACTATGCTTCCGGCCTCTCCCTCTACGGTGCGGCAATTTTCAAATCGCCGACCCGTTCCACGTCGGACCAACTCTGGTCCCACGCCTAAACGTCAACGACAATTACCTGCTGATGATACTTCTCCACCTTCACCTTCTCGTTCTTCTCAGAAACGATCGACACGTCCTTCACTACCTTTCCACGCTCAGTTTCAGACTGAACAGTGGACTAAATTCTTCACTTTACGACCAACTTCCTCTACTGCCTATCTTTCTGACCATAGTATTGGCAAGGCACTCCTACGCCATGTTGGTAAAGATATTTCTTTTCATGCTCTTAAGAGCGGTACGCGCATCATTACCGTACAGAATGCTACCCAGGCTCGTGAGCTCTCTCGCCTTTCCCATATAGATACTGTTCCTGTCACCCTTGAAAAACATCATTCCCTCAATTCTTGTAGTGGTACCGTTATTCTGCCCCATACCATAGTTCAACAAAATTTCCAGACATGTGGCACCGACATTCTAGAACAGCTGGAACTCCAAGATCTCCCAATCCTCAAGGTAGACACTTACGTTCTTCCTGCCCGTGGGCGGAGACGATACCCTAGCAATGTGGCTCGTTTAACTTTTGACAGCCGAGAACTCCCATCCTCCGTTTATATAGCAGGACATCGGTTACAAGTTCGAAAGGTGATCCCTACACCACAACAGTGTAGAAATTGCTGGCGATTTGGCCATCCAGCGAAATATTGCAGATCTATCGCCGAATGCCCAGTCTGTGGTGCCGATGACCATTCTAATACGTCTTGCAATCGATCTCCCTCTTGCCTTAACTGTCATGAGGCTCACCCTTCGTACTCTCGCCGTTGTCAGGTCTATTTAAACGAGCGGGAAATCCGTTACCTCAAAGAGACAGAAGGTCTCCCTTATGCCATGGCAGTTTCTCATCTCCGCCTCCAAGGGAGACTCCCACGTGTTTCTTATTCCCGTGTTTCAAAACGTCCCCCCACCTTTGGTATCCCATCTTCTACACCCACCTCTGTGGTTACCTCTCCCATAATCACTCCTGTATCTAATCCTTTTGCTGTCCTCGGCTCAGACGTCCCTACTTCAACGCCTCAGTCTAATCTCGCTTCTTCGAGTTCTCTCTTACAAGCCTCAGTATCGACGAGACCTCGTACGACACCTCTTCCCAATCGTCCCTCTACTTCTCAAAAGTCAAAAAAAGGTCCGGTAACACCTCCTACCCATCTTCCACCTCCTCATTTTACCCTCCCTGTCTCTGTCCCTAGTTCTTCCCCTCTCACTGGCTCAGTTACAAGTGCAGAGGTTCACCCTCCTCCTCGTAATGTACCTTCCTCCCCTGTTCCCTCCCAAGTTTCTTCCTCTTCTGCCACCTCCCAGGTTCCTGTCTCTTCTGTCCCCAGCCACGCTTCTCCAGTTCCCTCCACCCTTTCGCCCCCCCCCTACCTTGGTACAGTCCAATACAGTTCCAATCTTTACTCATCCTCCCCCTACCATTCCCAATATTGTCTCCCATACGACATCTCTGAATTCCGAAACACTTGAAGCAATCTCTGAATATATTGCAGAGACCAAACCATCAATGGACTGATCCACCTTCCGCTCTTTCTCTCTCCTCTGCTCCATCTGCGCAACTCCTTTCTTCACAGCGCACCGTTCCTTCGCTGCTTGAACATTTTCCACTGCCTCTGCATGTGGACTTTTCTAACCCTTCTAGTCCGTAGGAACCCTTACCTGCAGATTTCAAGTATCTTTATCATTGCCAATCATGGCCTTTTTACAGTGGAATATACGCGGCCTCAGGGGTAATCGGGGTGAGCTTCAGATGTTACTCTCCCAGTTTGCCCCTGTTGGTGTTTGCTTACAGGAACCAAAATTACACTCTGCTGTTATTTCTCACATCTCAGGCTATAATTTATTGTATTCTTCAGATCCTTTTCCTGATGGGACCTTTAATGAAAGTGCCCTTCTTCTCCGCACTGATATTCCATACCATCAGCTATTTATTCATACTTCGCTGCATTACACAGCAGCCCGTATCCACTTACATAGGTGGTATACGCTCTGTTCTTTATATCTCTCTCCTTCTCGGGCATTATCTATTCCGGATTTTGCCTTCCTTGTTTCGTCATTACCGGCACCGATTCTGTTACTTGGTGATTTTAATGCCCACCATTTCCTCTGGGGAGGGTCTCACTGTGATTCCCGTGGAATTCAGTTAGAGGCTTTTCTTGCCACCCACCCCCTCCATGTTTTAAATACAGGTACTCACACCCATTTTGATCCTCGGACTCATACTCTCTCTTGCATCGATCTCTCAGTTTGCTCTTCCTCCGCCGCATTAGACTTTACTTGGTCTGTTCTCCCGGACTTACATGACAGTGATCATTTCCCAATCATTCTTACTTCCCCTTCATATTCGCCACCTCTTCGCACCCCACGCTGGCAATTTAATCGGGCAAATTGGAACCTTTACTCACACCTGACTGTTTTTAAAGAGGTTCCTTCTTCGTCCTCCATCGATGAGCTTTTACACCTCTTCTCGTCCTCCGTTTTCACCGCAGCTTCTCATTCTATACCCCAAACTTCGGGCAGGCATTCTCAGAAATGCGTGCCTTGGTGGTCTCCTGCTTGTGCTCGTGCAGTACGTTTGAAACGCGCTGCATGGGGCAGGTACCGGTACAATAGAACCACAGAGCGACTCCTTGATTTTAAACAGAAGCGTGCGATCGCTCGCCGTGTCATCCGTGACGCTAAACGCACTTGCTGGCGAGATTGTCTCCACCATCACCTCTGCTTCCTCTATGAGTGCAGTCTGGAAAAAAGTACGAAAACTGAGTGGTAAATATTCTCCTGACCCGGCTCCTGTTCTACGGGTTGCCGGTGTTGATATAGCAAACCCACTAGATGTTGCCAATGAAATTGGCAATCATCTGGTCCGTATTTCTCAGGGACTCCATCTATGCCCCTCATTTCTTTTCTCAAAGTCTGCCAGAGAGTTAGCACCCTTGGACTTTTCTTCTCTCAGAGAAGAACAGTATAATGTGCCTTTTACACTTCAAGAACTGGAGGCAACACTCTCAGCTTGTCGATCATCGGCAGCTGGGCCCGACGACATTCATATCCGTATGCTACAACATTTACATCAGTCTGCCCTTGCAATCCTATTACGCCTTTACAATCTTATTTGGTCACAAGGAGTTCTTCCACAGCTGTGGAAATCCGCCATTGTTCTCCCATTCCGCAAACCAGGCACTACGGGACATGAAACCTCCCACTATCGTCCCATTGCTCTTACCAGTGCAGTTTGCAAAGTAATGGAACGTCTAGTAAATAGACGTTTAGTGTGGTATTTAGAGACACACAACAGTCTCTCCACTCGTCAATATGGCTTTCGTAAGGGACGTTCTACCATAGACCCCTTACTGCGCTTGGATACGTATGTTCGTAATGCCTTTGCGAATAACCACTCAGTTATTGCCATATTTTTTGACCTTGAGAAGGCATATGACACAACTTGGAGGTATAATATTTTAGCCCAAGCCCACTCCTTAGGCCTTCGAGGCAATCTACCATCCTTCCTTAAGAACTTTTTAACTGACAGGCATTTCCGTGTTCGGGTTAATAATGTGCTCTCCCCGGACTTTGTCCAAGCTGAAGGTGTCCCCCAGGGATGTGTTCTGAGCACAACACTTTTTCTCCTTGCTATTAATGATTTGGCCTCTAGTCTTCCATCAAATATTTGGTCATCACTCTATGTTGATGACTTCGCTATTGCCTGTGCAGGCGCTGACTGTCACCTCCTTACAGTTTCTCTCCAGCATGCAGTCGACCGTGTTTCCAATTGGGCCACCACACATGGGTTTAAATTTTCCAGCACTAAAACCCACCAAATCACTTTCACTAGACGCTCTGTCATCTCTGATCATCCTTTGTACCTCTATGGCTCCCGTATCCCTGAACGTGATACAGTCAAGTTTCTGGGCCTCCTCTTTGATCGTAGGTTATCCTGGAAACCTCACATTACCTCTCTGAAGGCAACTTGTCACAGCCGGCTGAACCTTCTTAAAACCCTTGCTCATCTTTCCTGGGGAGCTGATCGTCGAACCCTCCTTCACCTACATTCCACCCTTATTTTATCGAAACTTGATTATGGTGACCAGATCTATTCAGCGGCATCTCCTGCTACTCTCTCTAGCCTTAACCCCATTCATCACCAAGGATTACGTTTATGCCTTGGTGCTTTTCGCTCTTCCCCTGTCGAAAGCCTCTATGCAGAAGCGAACGTTCCATCCTTATCCGATCGCCGTGATGCCCATTGCCTGCGCTACTATGTACGCTCTCATGATCTCCGCAATCCTTCCATTTATAGAATGGTCACTGATATTAGTAGACATTCTTTATTTGTTCGCCGCCCCTGCTTACTCCATCCCTTCTCTCTTCGCCTTCATTCGCTCTTGTCTTCTCTTCAACTACCACCTTTCTATGTACATGTAGCATCTCACTTTTCCCTACCCCCCTGGGAAGTTCCAGCTGTTCGAGTCTGTTCTTTCTCCCTCCCTTGCTCGAAAGCCCAACTGTCTACGGTCGCTTCCCGCTCTCTTTTTCTTGACCACTTTCACTCTCATTCTCATGCCATTGCTGTGTACACAGATGGCTCTAAGTCTTCTGACGGCGTAGGATTCGCAGCAGTGTTTCCGGACAGCATCGTACAAGGGCATTTACTATCTTCGGCTAGTATTTTTACTGCTGAATTATATGCCATCCTTACAGCACTTATCCGTATTGCATCTATGCCTGTGTCATCATTTGTGGTTGTCTCAGACTCCCTTAGTGCTTTACAGGCTATACAAAAATTTGATACACCTCACCCCTTAGTCCTCCGTATCCAACTTTGGCTATGCCGCATCTTTACCAAGCATAAAGATATTGTTTTTTGTTGGGTCCCTGGTCATGTTGACGTACAGGGCAATGAACAGGCAGACACTGCTGCGCGGTCAGCAGTACATGACCTACCAGTTTCTTATAGAGGTATTCCATGTGCGGACTATTTTGCTGTAATATCTTCCCACCTTCACACCCGTTGGCAACAACGTTGGTCTACTATGCTCGGCAACAAACTTCAGTCTATTAAACCGAGTATAGGTTACTGGCCGTCTTCTTATCACCAGTGTCGAGGTTGGGAGACTACTCTCTCCCGTCTTCGCATTGGCCATACTCGTCTTACTCATGGATATCTCATGGAGAGGCGTCTTGCTCCTCTCTGTGAGAATTGCCAAGCTCCATTATCAGTCAGCCACATTCTGTTGGACTGCCCACTTTATCAACGAGCACGCAGAATTTACCTCTGTCGTCGTCTTCGCCCCGCTGCTCTCTCTTTACCTTCCCTTCTCGCTGATGGACCCACCTTTCATCCAGACTCTCTCATTGACTTTTTGACAACGACTGACTTACTTCACAAATTCTGATACTTTCAGCCCTTTCTACTTGAATCTCTTGCTACCCTCTACCCCCGTACTATCCCCTGCCCCGCTGTTTTCTGTAACCTGCTGATCATCCCCCCTCCCTTCTGCCATCCAATTCCCTTGCTTCCTTCCCTACCCTGCAGCGCTGTATAGCCCTTGTGGCTTAGCGCTTCTTTTTGATTATAATAATAATACTATCTTCGGCTAGTATTTTTACTGCTGAATTATATGCCATCCTTACAGCACTTATCCGTATTGCATCTATGCCTGTGTAATCATTTGTGGTTGTCTCAGACTCCCTTAGTGCTTTACAGGCTATACAAAAATTTGATACACCTCACCCCTTACTTCTCCGTATCCAACTTTGGCTACGCCGCATCTTTACCAAGCATAAAGATATTGTTTTTTGTTGGGTCCCTTGTCATGTTGATGTACAGGGCAATGAACAGGCAGACACTGCTGCGCGGTCAGCAGTACATGACCTACCAGTTTCTTATAGAGGTATTCCATTTACGGACTATTTTGCTGTAATATCTTCCCACCTTCACACCCTTTGGCAACAACGTTGGTCTACTATGCTCGGCAACAAACTTCAGTCTATTAAACCGAGTATAGGTTACTGGCCGTCTTCTTATCACCAGTGTCGAGGTTGGGAGACTACTCTCTCCCGTCTTCGCATTGGCCATACTCGTCTTACTCATGGATATCTCATGGAGAGGTGTCTTGCTCCTCTCTGTGAGAATTGCCAAGCTCCATTATCAGTCAGCCACATTCTGTTGGACTGCCCACTTTATCAACGAGCACGCAGAATTTACCTCTGTCGTCGTCTTCGCTCCGCTGCTCTCTCTTTACCTTCCCTTCTCGCTGATGGACCCACCTTTCATCCGGACTCTCTCATTGACTTTTTGACAACAACTGACATACTTCACAAATTCTGATACCTTCAGCCCTTTTTACTTCAATCTCTTGCTACATTCTACCCCCGTACTATCCCCTGCCCCGCTGTTTTCTGTAACCTGCTGATCATCCCCCCTCCTTTCTGCCATCCAATTCCCTTGCTTCCTTCCCTACCCTGCAGCACTGTATAGCCCTTGTGGCTTAGCGCTTCTTTTTGATTATAATAATAATATGAATATGTACGAAAATATATATGTATTTGATGTGGTTTATATATACCCTTCATTTTGAATGGAAGGTTATATTATATATTGAGTGTTAATCGGTTATGTTAACTTTGTGTGTGTGTAGGTGTGTTTGTGGGAACCAATGTCTTAGGTATAGTTCTATCATTGGATGTAATTTTTTTTTGAGTTTATTTGGTGAAAAGTCATTTAGCGCTTTATTTCTATGTATGATCCAGTTTGTTCTGTACGAACAAGTGCACATACACGTATGTGTGTATATGCATGAGTATATGTATACATTTATATATGATTGTAGGACTCATTCCTACATGTTTTATAATGACTCCGACTGTTTGTTTGGAAGTCGGTTGGTTGGGTTATTTTAGTAGAATTTGTTATATAAATGTGTTACAATGTTTTTTGTGTGTACCTGACATTGTCTGCCACTTCTGTTCTGGATGTTATATATTTAGTTTGTCTAGTTTATTTAGTGATAAGTCTTTTTGTGTTTTTTTTTTGTTCTAGTATAATCCAGTCTGTGCTGTAAGAACATATGTGCACATACATATATGTGTATATGTGCATGTGTATGTTTGTACATATATACATGATTATAGGACTTATTCCTACATGTTTTATAATGACTCCGACGTTCTGTTTAGTAGTCGGTATGTTTTTTTTTTTTTTTTTTTTTTCCCGTAAACGGGTTGGGTTTCTTACGGTAGAATTTCGTTATATCAATAGGTTAAAATGTTTTTTTTTGTTTATTGTGTGAGTACTGACATTGTCTGTCACGGTTTTTTGATTTGCTAATTGTCGGCTTGTATCATGTGTATGTTGTTTTTAAAATAAAATATAAAAAAAAATAAATTCTTTAAAATTCAAGGGTGGAGTGGCTATAGCGGTGAAAGAGTCCAGATCTTGGAATGTCTTGGAATGGGAGGAGGGGGGGTGGTAAGGGTGAATGGTTTTTGGGGTGGGGTTAGTTTGTTTTATAGGGGTTCATATACCTGCGGATAGCAATTCTAAAGTTAAAATACATTTTGTGTGGGAGGTTTTAACGTATCACACTTGGGGTTTGCCTTTAATTTCGGTCTTGGGTGGGGATTGGAATTGTGTTATCTGTCATGGTGATGTAGACCCGCAGGGGGCAGAGTGCATTTTACCTGTCCTACGAAATTTACTAGGGGATGTAGGGGCATATGATGTGGTGGGGAGGGGGGACTGGGGGGTGGAGCACACGTTTTTTCGCAGACGCTACGCAGTATGACTGGACAGAATTTATGTAACACGAGGCATCAGAGTTCGGCGCATTCAGACGTTTGATATAGAATTTTCGGATCACCATGCAGTGCTGGCAGTTTTGGACTGGGAGGGAATGGTACGGGTTTATCCTGGATATTGGAAACTAAATGTGAGGCTTTTGGAGGGGGAGGGGGAAGAGTCTACTTTTCGGGTTTGGTGGACGAATCTCTGGGAAACCCAGAAAGTAGGGGAATGTTTGTTAGACTGGTGGGAAACGTGCCTGGGATAGCGAAATTTTATAGGAATCGGGGTAAGGAGGAAGCAAGGTGGAGATATGGGCTACAGAATTACCTGGAGGGACAACTGAATGATCATTATGTTAGGGACGGAGGTGGTAGGTATGAACGTATTAAATATCTGCGTGATCAACTAGCTGAAATCCACAATGAGCGTTTCAATGCAATTCGAATTAAGGTGGGTATGGAAGAGGTGCTCTGGGGAGACAAATCTTCAGGTTGCATCCTGTTGAGAATTTTGGCCTTACCTGCTGTGTTTATTATAACTATATATAATGAACACTTTGCTGATAAATGACAGCAAATCGTCTACACAGCCGCCCCTGCAGACGAGGTCTAGAAGCTGTCGAAACCATCACAACATTGGGCTGTCAAGAGATACAATTTGTAAGTATAAATTACCCCTACGGGGTGTTATGCCAGCATATTTCATTCGATGATGGCTGACGAAATACCTACTTGTTTGGACTCAAAAGTCCACACCTTACTGCCGATTATAGGTTGATTACAAACTCCTTGCGACTCAAGAATTGCGCAATCCCCCGATCTACAAGAAATTCGTAACATACCTTGCTCTTTGTAACGTGAGCTATGGTGTTCTCAACACCTTCGACAGGTATTGGTGACTTGATAGAAGCTGAAGTGTCCTTGGATGTCCACGTCTTCCATTGTCTAGGAAACGCACACTGGTACACTATGTTCCACAAGATTTGTCTTTATTGTTCACAATGTATCACAAGAGAAGCTGATCACGCTTCTCTTAAGTGTTTGTGTTTGAGACACTTTGTTCACACTAATGCACAGATCAGTATCCTGGCATCAGTGTCACTCTCCCTAGAGTCAAAGATAGTCTGGAATCGCCACACCACCCCAAGCCGTCACTGCCCTAGCACAAAAAAAACGCTGACCTAGTACCTTGCATCCTTGTCACCTCCTCGATGAAGCAAAGCAGAATGTTTGTTTCTTGCTGTCTTAAGCATAGTCAACAATGTACACTATTTTTACTATGGTAATAAAGTGGGAGCAGGATTTTCCTTAATTGTCCTGCTAAGTAAGAGATGTACTGTCTCTTATAAAAATACACTTTGCAACACCGCTGCAAGGAGCAGAGGTCACTTGACTACGTGGCATAGCATCTGTGATTAATTACTCACTCTAGCAGTAAACAAGACGCTTGCCCCTTCTGAGGGCCCGGCCACTCAGGGCCGAAAGGGGCTGAAGGGGCTGAAAGGGCTGAAGGGGGCTGATACCCCCTCCTGGAGAAAATTTCTCCACACTGGGGGGCGGCGGAGGTTCGCTGCAGGTGAACTATTCATCACTTAACATTAATTTAATTTTCTCACTCGCCACCACTGCTGCTTGTCTTTTCTGAACAGCTTTAGTCTGTGTGGTTTCTGGAGAATCACTAATTTTGTTTTCAACACTGTGTAATTCTAATGGCACTAGTTTATTTATTGTCCGCTTATTCACTACACCTTTGCTCAAAACATCAACTGTCCTGATGATTCCATTTGCATCAGGATATATGGTCACAATTTTTCCAAGTGGCCATTGGGACCTCGTACCATCATTGTCGATAATCACTATGTCACCAGGTCTTAAGGACTTATGATTTTCAGGAACACCAGCTCCATAGAAGTGTTCTCTCAATGAGGTGAGATAGTCTTCTCGCCAAATTTTCTCCCAACATTCAATCACTTTATTAAGGTGTTTGAATTTACGTCTGAGTTGCTCAGGTTCGAAATAAGTAGGATCCTCTATGATTTCTTTATCATTCATGGGAGGAACAGGTTCGAGCCTTCTGCCATGGAGTAAATGAGATGGACTTAACACTTCTAAATTGTCCAGATCATCGGTAACATAAGTTAGAGGTCTGTTGTTGACTCTATTTTCTATTTCAGTCACAACTGTACAGAATTCTTCTAAGTCTATTCTCTGACGATGAAGAGTCTTCCTTAAACAACGTTTTACAATGCCGATCATTCTTTCATAAAATCCGCTGTGCCATGGAGATTTAGGAGGAATGTATCTCCAGCGACAACTGCGTTGATTCAGCATCTGTTGTACTTCTGGTTGATCAAAGATCTTGCTTATATAAGCAGCACCAGCAACAAAGTTCGTTGCATTATCTGAAATCATCAGTCTGGGACATGCCCTTCTGGCTGCAAACCTTCTGAATAATTTGATAAAGGTTTCAGCAGACATGTCAGTGGCTACTTCTAGATGTACTGCTCTAGTTGTAGCACAAGTGAACAAACAGATGTACACCTTGATGGGAACTTTGTCAACTGTTTTGGTTAAAATTATTTGTCCAGTGTAATCTACACCTGTCACCTCAAATGGAGTGATATGACAAACTCTTTCAGAGGGATATGGAGGTGGACCTGGATACTGACATATTCGCATATCGTAGTGACGACAAATAATACAGTTCTTTATTTGTTTTTTCACACTTTGTCGACCTTGAGGTATCCAGTAGGACTGTCGTATATGACAGTGTGTGTCAGCTTCCCCACCATGTAACACGTTACTGTGGGCGTTTTGCACAATCAGTTTTGTTAGCCAATGATTCTTGGGGATCAATATTGGATGTATGGCTTCTTTAGGTAGTGAAGAATTATGAATTCTTCCTCGACATCTTATAATCTTTTCTGAGTCGAGATAAAGTCCTAAAGAATTAATCATGTCAGGTTTCTTTGGGGATTTATCTTGTGTTTCTAGAAATTTATATTCTGTAGAGAAAACATCTTTCTGTATTAGTTTCATCCAGTATTTAATGGGTTCAAGACATTCATAATCAGGTTTAATTCCTTTAATGAATTCAAAGACAAGAGCTGTAACTCTTAATAGTTTACCCAAAGATGAGTATTTAGATCCATCAATGACTATTTCTGTTGTGGTTGCTGCAGTATTTACACAACTTATTTCTGCTGTGTTCAAGCAGACTGTTTCTTCTGGCATAATGTGAGCTTTTTGCTGAGGCCAGTTATTTTCATCAGAGAGCCAGTTCGGTCCGAGGAGCCATAATTTATTATCCACAAATTTCTTGAGTGGGACACCACGTGACAACATGTCAGCTGGATTCTCTAGGGTAGAGACGTGAAGAAAGAGATAATCTCTCTGCATCTCTTTTATTTCTGCTACTCTGTTCTGTACATAGACCAACTTACTCTTATTATTTCTTAACCACTGGAGAACTGCCTCATTATCACTCCAGATCACGGTTTTTTCAATAGTGAGCTGTTCAAGTACTTTGTTGAGATAGACAGCTAATTTTGTACCTACATAGAGTGCTGTCAGTTCCAATTGTAGTACTGTTCTGACCTTCAAGGGTGCTACCCTGGCCTTTGAAGTAATTAGTGTACTTCCTTCAGCATTACTCATGTAAGCTACAGCGCCATATCCTCTGATTGACGCATCACAGAACACATGTAATGTGTAATTGTTTCCCTCTTGACCTATTTGTCTGGGAAATTTAATTTGATGAAGTTGCTTAAACTCCCTGGATATTTCATCCCATGCTTGACTCATTTCTAGAGGCAAGTTCTCATCCCATCCAATTTTGAGCTTCCATGCATCTTGCATAAGCATTTTACCTTTTATAGTAATTGGTGAGACGAGTCCTACAGGATCAAAACATTGTGATACCTCTGACAGTAAACTACGTTTAGTGAGTGTACTGCATGATTTATTGTTTATCTTTTTGAGACTCAAAGTATCTTCCTGTGTGTTCCAATTAAGTCCCAGCATATTGTTGCAATCAGGAATTTCAGCTTCAGCGAAATCTTCTTTGATAAGTTCCCTTAATTGCTTTGAATTTGTATTCCACATCCTTAGAGGTATATTTGCTTCTTTCATCTCCTTGTTAGCTTCTCTGTATAAGGATTTCAAATCCTCCTCTTTATTCACAGTACCTTGAAGATTGTCCACATAGAAACTTTTCTTTAAGATTTCTTTGAAGGGACTTTCAGATTTCTTCAAATGTGTATTTAGAGTAGCTTCTAGTAAGAATGGAGAGGATGTTGCACCAAATAATACTGATTTGAAACGATAAGTTTTCACAGGACTTTGAGGATCATGTGGATTTTCAGGCCACAAGAATCGAGTATAATCTCTATCTATTTCTTGTAGTCCTACTCTTAAGAAAGCTTTGGAAATATCAGCCGTGTAGGCATATGGGTTTGTGCGAAATTTCATAAGCACGTCTCCAAGCTTCTCAGTTAGTGAGGGTCCGGTCATCAGACAGTCATTAAGACTTGCTACATCTTTATTTGCACGTGCGCTGCAATTATATACAACACGTAGTGGAGTGGTTTCAGAATCTTTTCTGACTCCATGGTGCGGGAGATAATGAGCGTTTGTCTTCAACTTATCTTCGACTATTTCCTCAATGAATTTATTGTCCAACTGTTCTTGTATGATATTATCATAGACAGTCAGTAGCTCTGGATTCTTCCTGAGCTCATGTATTTGTGCTTTCATCTGTCCGAAAGCCATGCGATAATTGCTAGGCAGATGTGGTGGATTTAATTTCCATGGTAACCTAACCCAATACTGTCTATCTTTATATTTGACAGTGTCCAAATATTGGTTATAAGTCTGAGACTCTTGTGGGCTTGGTTTATTTACATCAATACCTATCGCATCTAAATCCCACAACTTATCAACTGGTTCATTCATTTCTTCCAGAAATGATAATTTTTGCTGTGGTACATGATCAGCGGTTATTCTCGTAACTAGTACATTTTCCACTGAATCAATATCAGCTTCTTTCCCACTTTGAGAGGGAATGGGACCACATATCATGTGGCCTCCTGCTGTTTTCAGCAAGTGAACATCATGTTTACTTACTATATTTTGCACAAAACAGTGATAATAATCACTTCCAATGATTGAATCAATTGGACTAATTGTGTCCGTCTGTATGTCAGGACAGGCTAACTTGACCTTAGCTGCTTTCAGTGCTGCAACTGTTTCTTTTAATCCCTGGATCTGCACAGACTTAGGCAAATCATCTACTACCACAGCTTCTACTGTCTTTTTCCTGTTTCCTAGACCAACAGTGATTCTGGCTATGTCATATGTCTGTTTACCAGAATTGTGGAAAAAACTAGCTATATCTAACTGTATTTTGGCATAGGGTTGTTTATTCAGTTTCTGCAACACTGATCTTCTTATGAAGGACCTTTGTGAGCCTTGATCAAATAGTGTTAGCACATTGGTTTTGTGTAATTTATTAGATAACTCAACTCGAGCTATCGGGAGAGCAGTTGCTTTAAACTTATCTCTCACATTTAATGCTGTTGCTTGTTGACTTCCTGATTCTGTGGAAGTCTGCTGCTGTTCAGCAAAAGTATTTGGGCATAATGCTGTATGATGCATACCCTTGCATTTAAAACACTTCTTCAGTGAGCATTTTCCTCCCTTGTGTTCACCTAAACACTTGATGCATCTTTTCAGCTGATGAATACGTTGTTTACATGCCTCCATTGATGTGTATTGAATACAATACTGTGCCCAATGTGTTCCATCACAAAGTACACATTTTGGAGTACGTTTATGTATGACAGTCTGTTTACTGTCTATTGTATTCACAGCTTGATAAATGCCTATATGGGATTTCCCATTATGTGGTTTAGTGGGAGTAGGTATACTCTTTTTATACTGAGTTGAAGGTTTATTATCCACTGGATTTGTGGATTTTTCATCTTGTCTCGTTGCTTGCATGCATGAAACTATTGTTTGTAAACCATTGCTAATTTCTTCACAAGTGAAATAGCGTTTATTGAACATAATATTTAATCGTTCAATAGTTTGTGGTGACAACTTATCTTGTACAATACCACTGATAAACCAATCACATTGTCTTAGGTCATATTTAGCATCGAGAGATCTGAGACTATTGTCTAATGTAATTCTAAATGCCTGTAAGTCTGAATAACAATGTTTGGGTGGCTTCAATCTTGATATTAAGACTGCAAGTCTAATTCTAGCCTTGTCAGCATCGAAGTAATAGTCTGCTAAGACACGTAAGGCTATTTGATAATTACCTTTAACCACCGGAAATGACTTAATCAGTTCATAGGGTTCTCCCTTCACAAGACATTTAAGATAATTGAACTTAGCAATCTCATCTATGTCAGTTCGTGAATTTACTATGGATTGAAAACCACTAATGAATTCTTCATAATTATGACCTTGGAAAATAGGTAATGACAATGTAGGTAAGCTTGGTAATGGGACACTTGTTGTTGTTACAGGTGTAACAGGTGTTTGCCCACTAGTTATAGTAGGTCTCTGTGACAGAGTTTTACGGCAGATAGCCTGTACTCCTGTCCACCTTAATTGTTGATCACTAAAAGTATCCAAAACATTTTTAATTTCATCCTCAGATGGATCTGATTCAAGAAATTTATTTTCATAATGTGTATAGTCTGAATTAATTATCTTCATACGTTGTGTAAATAATCCAAACTTGACCTCAAGATCATCAAAATCTGTTTGTATCTTGAGTTAATCCTATGCAGACTGAAATTAGATTTTCTAATTGTGTAATCTTAGTCTGTAAAGACTGAAACTGAGTTTTCAAACAAGCCATTTTAATGGTATACTGAAAATTCTAGCACCACACTTAGAGTGTTTAAAAAACACTGTACTGCTATAGACAGCTGAGTTTTTGTTATGCTTAAGTCAGCAATAATCGAGTCAGACACTACTGACCTCAGGGTCAATGACCATGAAGGGTACAGGGTACATGTGTCTGGTGTTTATGGCTTGAGTTTGTTTGCTGTGTCAGCCTGACCACGATGATTAATCGTAAATAACGTTGTACACTTCATTCACTATACACTATAAATGTCACTGTATAACTGTAAATCACACGTGAATATTACTTACACATATATAAATTTCACTGTTAATATATATTTGAAAGCTTACACTTTATATATAAGTTCCTTTAATATAACAGGTATATCTATAAGAAACAAACTTTAACACAATCTTGACTCTTAATTTCTGTCTATAAACATTATAAACACTGTGTATATATATACACTCAGACAAACATCATCACTTGGTGGTGTTGTCTTAATCAGCAATTTCTCCAGATTCGAGCAGTGGGTGCAGGTTGTGGGTGAGTCACCCAGCTCCCGTTTTCTTTGGGTGTCCACTGGGTGAGCGCCTGTTTTCTTTTGGATGAACGCTGGGTGAGCGCCAGTTTTCTTTTGGCTGCCCATTCTCTGTGATTGAGTCTGGAGGGACTCATTTATACTGATTCATATTGTAAAACACTAGTTTTACAGCTTTTTTCGAAGGACCTTGGCTCATAGGTTATTTGTACACTGTAGTACAACATATTTGGACCACAGTGTGGTCTTTATCCGGTTCGAGCACGACCAAATTCTGTTGAGAATTTTGGCCTTACCTGCTGTGTTTATTATAACTATATATAATGAACACTTAGCTGATAAATGACAGCAAATCGTCTACACAGCCGCCCCTGCAGACGAGGTCTAGAAGCTGTCGAAACCATCACAACATTGGGCTGTCAAGAGATACAATTTGTAAGTATAAATTACCCCTAGGGGGTGTTATGCCAGCATATTTCATTCGATGATGGCTGACGAAATACCTACTTGTTTGGACTCAAAAGTCCACACCTTACTGCCGATTATAGGTTGATTACAAACTCCTTGTGACTCAAGAATTGCGCAATCCCCCGATCTACAAGAAATTCGTAACATACCTTGCTCTTTGTAACATGAGCTATGGTGTTCTCAACACCTTCGACAGGTATCGGTGACTTGATAGAAGCTGAAGTGTCCTTGGATGTCCACGTCTTCCATTGTCTAGGAAACGCACACTGGTACACTATGTTCCACAAGATTTGTCTTTATTGTTCACAATGTATCACAAGAGAAGCTGATCACACTTCTCTTAAGTGTTTGTGTTTGAGACACTTTGTTCACACTAACGCACAGATCAGTATCCTGGCGTCAGTGTCACTCTCCCTAGAGTCAAAGATAGTCTGGAGTCGCCACACCGCCCCAAGCCATCACTGCCCTAGCACAAAAAAAAAAAATGCTGACCAAGTACCTTGCATCCTTGTCACCTCCTCGATGAAGCAAAGCAGAATGTTTGTTTCTTGCTGTCTTAAGCATAGTCAACAATGTACACTATTTTTACTATGGTAATAAAGTGGGAGCAGGATTTTCCTTAATTGTCCTGCTAAGTAAGAGATGTACTGTCTCTTATAAAAATACACTTTGCAACACCGCTGCAAGGAGCAGAGGTCACTTGACTACGTGACATAGCATCTGTGATCAATTACTCACTCTAGCAGTAAACAAGACGCTCGCCCCTTCTGAGGGCCCGGCCACTCAGGGCTGAAAGGGGCTGAAGGGGCTGAAAGGGCTGAAGGGGGCTGATACCCCCCTCCTGGAGAAAATTTCTCCACACATCCTGCGGAAATTTAGGATTAGACAACAAGCAACATCCCTTTTGAGTTTGGAAGTATGTACTGATTTGGGTAGGTATCAGACTGGTCAATTACTTTCTAATATGGACAGCATGAGTTTTATACTGACCTTTGGTTTGAGGACAAGCTTCGGCAGTCTGCTGAGGGGGGAGGATTTCAGGAAGGTCGTAAGTGAAAAAGATAGAGGGGTACTAGAGGGAAGAATTCATGTGGAGGAGGTCGAAGAGGCGATATTTAAGATGGTATATCCAATGAATTTTATAGGACACATTGGGGGGACTGTTATGCAGGGTTCTGCATGACATCGTATGTACATATTAGTGGGGAAGTGTGCCATAATAATATGAATATTGTAGTTGTAAGGAATAATTTTATAATTCTTAATGTGTTTTTGGAGGTACTGTAAAGTACTCTAACTATAATTATAAAGAATGGAGTTAGTGATTTATTTTCCAAGGATGTTTGGGTATGCAGAGTAAGGGTGGGGGAGGAGGTCACGTGACGTTAGGATGGCGGTAGAAGCTGGTGTCGGAGATGCTGTATATTTTAAGTTAAGTTTGCAATAATACACTCATTTTGTTTATCCAATTCAAGCCATAGGCTTTCATATGGCTTACCTGTATGTTAACCCAGGCTCTGACATGGTCAGGGTGCTGTGGGATGAGTGATGAAGTAAGAAATGAGGTTTGTGGTGTCATGACGGCCTGACGCTGACGAAGCCTAGTGTAATGGTGGCTGAACCTCCAGCCAGCTGTGTGTACCTTCATTTGGGCGTGTAGAATTAAGGTTTTTATGTTATGGTGATTAAATAGATATATTTTCCTAATTGGGATTTTTGCCTAACCCTCTGTTAACCAACCCCTTGAAGTAACACATACTGGTTTAGCGCTTTCTGTTTTTAACTGGGATAGCCCGGGGTGGCCGGTTTGGGCTTGAGATGTGTGTAACTTTTACCTGTGCCCTTAGATCAGGCTCAAGCCCCCAGCAATCCCACATTTCTGCGTAACATGGGGGCCTGTCAATGGGAGAATTATCAATTTTTTGTGGTAATTCAAGTTTGCAACCTGGAAAGTCAATAATAATTCTTTACTGGGTTGGTCAGAGGAAACATTCACTATAACACTCACACTAAAATAATAATTTACCTTTGTTTGTATCATTGCTAGTTTTTAGAGTGTTATTATTAATTAATACCCTGTAAATAATTTACTTTTGTGTGCAACATTGCTAGTTTTTAGGGTGTTATTATTAATTAATACCCTGTGAATAATTTACTTTTGTGTGCAACATTGCTAGTTTTTAGGGTGTTATTATTAATACCCTGGGAATAATTTACTTTTGTGTGCAACGTTGCTAGTTTTTAGGGTGTTGTTATTAAATAATACCCTGTGCATAATTTACCTTTCTGTATAATATTGCTGGTTTTAGGGTATTATTATTCATTAATGCCCTGTGCATAATTTACTTTTGTGTGCAACATTGCTTGTTTTTAGGGTGTTATTATTAATTAATACCCTGTGAAAAATTTACTTTTGTGTGCAACATTGCTAGTTTTTAGGGTGTTGTTATTAACTAATACCCTGTGAATAATTTACCTTTCTGTATAATATTGCTGTTTTTAGGGTGTTTTTAATTAATACTCTATAAATCATTATGGTGGCCCGGTGGCCTGGTGGCTAAAGCTCCCGCTTCACACACGGAGGGCCCGGGTTCGATTCCCGGCGGGTGGAAACATTTCGACACGTTTCTTTACACCTGTTGTCCTGTTCACCTAGCAGCAAATAGGTACCTGGGGTGTTAGTCGACTGGTGTGGGTCGCATCCTGGGGGACAAGATTAAGGACCCCAATGGAAATAAGTTAGACAGTCCTCGATGATGCACTGACTTTCTTGGGTTATCCTGGGTGGCTAATCCTCAGGGGTTAAATATCCGAACGAAATCTTATCTTATCTTACCTTTCTGTATCATATTGTTGATTTTTAGGGTGTTATTAATACTTGCTATTTTGTGCATAATTTACCCTTGCAGGTACAATCTTGCTGATTTTTAGGGGGTTATGCTCACCTAAATTTCTGGAAATAATTTACTTTGCAAGTGCAGTAGCTCTTATATTTTTTTTTCTGCCAGGATTTTCTTTTTGTGTGCAATTCTCTTTAATTTGAGGGAGTCACATGACAACTCCTTGTGAATATCCTACTTCAGTATATGTACCTTGCTGTGTGCTTTATTATTTTATATCAGTAAGTTCTGTGGCTGGTAGTAAGATTTGGTGCTGTTATTTCTCAAAATGGCTGACACTGGTAAAAATTCTGAGGATGACATGCATTTGGAAGGTGACATTGAATCAAATCCCCATGATAGGGACCTGGATAAGGAAGTAGTAATTTTACAAATGAAATTAGCCCTAGTAGTAGAAGAAAAGGAACGGTTAAGAATTGAGCGTACAAAGATCCAGGAACAGAGAGCCTTAGAGGAGCTTAGGGTTCAAGAAAGAGCAAAAGAGAGGCAGCTTGCTTCTCACCCAGACACAGACACAAGGGTAGATGTTTTTCATTTGGATAAAGCCATAAAATTTGTGCCCAAATTCCTAGAGAAAGACCCAGACCAGTTTTTTCTGTTATTTGAGAGTACGGCCAAATCCCAAGGTAGGCCGGAAAAGGAATGGGCGACATTAGCAAGAACCCAATTAGTTGGTAAAGGGTTACAGGCTATTAGTTCTTTAGAAGGATCTGCCTTTTCTGATTATTATAAGCTAAAAGAGGTAGTTTTACTGGCTTATCAAATGTTGCCGGAACGGTACAGGCAGAAATTCAGAGGACTAAAGTTTCAGTCAGGGCAGTCTTTGGTGGAATATGGTAAGGAGATGTCACTTCTAAATAGGTGGTGTCGCTCAAAGGAGGTGGTAGGCAATTATGAAGGTGTGATTACCTTAATTTTGTTAGAGGATCTTTTGAGAAATGTTCCTCCTGACCTTAAGGCATATCTTGAGGAGAAGGATCTTGATGATTTTAATAATGCTTTAGAGCTGGGTGACAGATTTTTAGCTAACCAAAAAAATGGTAGTAGTTACCACACCCTACATACTAATAATGGTAAGTTTTCTCCACCCACAAATAGGAATAAGAACTTATAGAAGTTTAAGCCACCCATTTATCAGCCTAATAACCGCAAGAGTTTTAATAACCCCAATTTTCCAGTATCCACTCGAGGAGCTTTTAAGTCAACTGTCCCAGGTTCAGGACTACAAGGAACAGGTGGGACGAGCTCAGTTCCCCAGAACCAAGGGATCTAACCCAGGTCAAATGGGCAGGGGGCCTTTAAACCTTATCACTGTATATATTGCAATAAACAGGGCCACCTGCAGCCATATTGTCGAAAGATGCTTAGGGACCAGGCTGCGGCAGATGCTTCTCCAGTAAATACACCGATTACACATGATGTGGCTTGCATTGCAGTCTTGCCCCAAGGTATTCAAAGAAGACCAGCTGTCTTTGACCCTCAGATGAAGGTCTATTCAAGTAAGTCTACTGTGGCCTTGCACCAAAATGAAGGTAGGGTCACGGGTGTTATGTCTTTGAGGGACACTTGTAGCACATACACCTAGCTCCGCAGGGGTGTATTGCCAGTGTCGGATGACACCTACACCGGATTGGATATTTTTCTTAAGGGGATAACTGGAGTCCCTGTCAGGACTCCAGTGCACAGGTTATGCATAGAGACTGAGTACCAGTCTGGGTACCTACCTGTAGGTATTGCAGAAGATGTACCTTTTGCAGGAGTTGACCTTCTACTAGGCAACACCTCTTCAAGGGGGGCTCCTTGGCGTGGTGAAGAGGCTCTTGGTCTGAGGAATTTGACCTATCGGTCTTCTTCCTCAGACCGAACCTAATTACCCCCCAATCTCCCCTCCCCTATCCCATCCTCCCCATCCTCCCCTTTTTCCTTTCCTCCTTCTCCTCCCCACTCCTCCCTTTTGCCCTTTTACCCACCACACGTGGGTTTAAATTTTCCAGCAATAAAACCCACCAAATCACTTTCACTAGACGCTCTGTCATCTCCGATCATCCTTTGTACCTCTATGGCTCCCGTATCCCTGAACGTGATACAGTCAAGTTTCTGGGCCTCCTCTTTGATCGTAGGTTATCCTGGAAACCTCACATTACCTCTCTGAAGGCAACTTGTCACAGCCGGCTGAACCTTCTTAAAACCCTTGCTCATCTTTCATGGGGAGCTGATCGTCGAACCCTCCTTCGCCTACATTCCACCCTTATTTTATCGAAACTTGATTATGGTGACCAGATCTATTCAGCGGCATCTCCTGCTACTCTCTCTAGCCTTAACCCCATTCATCACCAAGGATTACGTTTATGCCTTGGTGCTTTTCGCTCTTCCCCTGTCGAGAGCCTCTATGCAGAAGCGAACGTTCCATCCTTATCCGATCGCCGTGATGCCCATTGCCTGCGCTACTATGTACGCTCTCATGATCTCCGCAATCCTTCCATTTATAGAATGGTCACTGATATTAGTAGACATTCTTTATTTGTTCGGTGCCCCTGTTTACTCAATCCCTTCTCTCTTCGCCTTCATTCGCTCTTGTCTTCTCTTCAACTACCACCTTTTTATGTACATGTAGCATCTCACTTTTCCCTACCCCCCTGGGAAGTTCCAGCTGTTCGAGTCTGTTCTTTCTCCCTCCCTTGCTCGAAAGCCCAACTGTCTACGGTCGCTTCCTGCTCTCTTTTTCTTGACCACTTTCACTCTCATTCTCATGCCATTGCTGTGTACACAGATGGCTCTAAGTCTTCTGACGGTGTAGGATTCGCAGCAGTGTTTCCGGACAGCGTCGTACAAGGGCATTTACTATCTTCGGCTAGTATTTTTACTGCTGAATTATATGCCATCCTTACAGCACTTATCCATATTGCATCTATGCCTGTGTCATCATTTGTGGTTGTCTCAGACTCCCTTAGTGCTTTACAGGCTATACAAAAATTTGATACTCCTCACCCCTTAGTCCTCCGTATCCATCTTTGGCTACGCCGCATCTTTACCAAGCATAAAGATATTGTTTTTTGTTGGGTCCCTGGTCATGTTGACGTACAGGGCAATGAACAGGCAGACACTGCTGCGCGGTCAGCAGTACATGACCTACCAGTTTCTTATAGAGGTATTCCATTTACGGACTATTTTGCTGCAATATCTTCCCACCTTCACACCTTTTGGCAACAACGTTGGTCTACTATGCTCGGCAACAAACTTCAATCTATTAAACCGAGCATAGGTTACTGGCCGTCTTCTTATCACCAGTGTCGAGGTTGGGAGACTACTCTCTCCCATCTTCGCATTGGCCATACTCGTCTTACTCATGGATATCTCATGGAGAGGCGTCTTGCTCCTCTCTGTGAGAATTGCCAAGCTCCATTATCAGTCAGCCACATTCTGTTGGACTGCCCACTTTATCAACGAGCACGCAGAATTTACCTCTGTCGTCGTCTTCGCTCCGCTGCTCTCTCTTTACCTTCCCTTCTCGCTGATGGACTCGCCTTTCATCCGGACTCTCTCATTGACTTTTTGACAACGACTGACTTACTTCACAAATTCTGATACCTTCAGTCCTTTCTACTTCAATCTCTTGCTACCCTCTACCCCCGTACTATCCCCTGCCCCGCTGTTTTCTGTAACCTGCTGATCATCCCCCCTCCCTTCTGCCATCCAATTCCCTTGCTTCCTTCCCTACCCTGCAGCGCTGTATAGCCCTTGTGGCTTAGCGCTTCTTTTTGATTATAATAATAATACCAAGTGTTTATTTTGCAGAGTTGATCAAATGAGCAAGACTCTTTTTAAGAGAACCTGTGCTTACGTGGACGCGGCAGAACTATTAAAGTGTCTTTGTCAGTATTTTTTACAGATTCTGAAGGAATGGCATTTCAGTGTTAAGACGGGAGAGCTAAATAATTTTGTGTGTGTGGTTTTGAGATTTCTGGTGAAACATTTTTGTCTCTTAGGCTTTGCACAAATCACCCAGAAGTCATATTTTATGAAATGTCATGTAGTTTTGAGAGGCCTACTTGAGATTAAATTTACCAATGTATATCATCCTAGGAGTCAAAGAAAAGCTCCATGGTTGTCCCAGTCTCTCAGAGCAATGCATATTTGTTTTCCCCAGTACCAGAAGGACTGGGAGGAGGGAATTCCCCTCCCTTTCATTACCGTGTGGGGAAGCACTCTGGAATCATTAAGTCATATGCTATGTGAGGATGGTGATGTTTCCCCAGCGGTGTTTTTTCTCGGTTTCAGAAAATTCTTGGCTACGATGAGGTCGTTGGCACTAGTGCACCAGTCTGCCAGTCCGCCCAGGATGACGTGGGACTATGAGGTGGTGCTACACATTCTGGAAGCTGGAGAGATGGTATTGGCATTGGAACCGGGTCCTGGGAAGGCTATGATGGAACTGTGTGGTGACTTCAAAATGATGATGGATAAAGTCCCTGAGAAAGATAATGTAAGCAGGAAAATTGTAAGAGATTGTGGAAGATTTGGATCTTCTGAAAGACTGGTTGAAGTGTTGGCTCAGCCATGGTGCACCTTAGTGAAAGAGTTTTGGGATGCTGAAAAATGGGGCCATGTTAAACCCCATGAGGTAGAGGTTTCCGAATTTGTGAAATGTCAGCAGGTCTGGCATGATGTAAGCTGGGGTGAAATAGGTTCCTTGAAGGAAGTGAAGTGTTTATTTCTAGAGACTGTGTTTGTATCCAGCGAGAGTCGGTGGACGTTGTTTTTTACTGGTCTCACACTAGGTGATACCTTGAAAACGTGCACTGACTGCCGCCAGGTGCAATTAAAAAATAAGGTTTTGTCTCCTCTTTATGAACTACATGCAAATTGTGTGAATGAACAGTGGGTGCGTCATCTGCTTCCCACGACCATGTGTGCCAAGGACACACCCGTATTTGTAACTTTAATATCTCTGTCCATGTACCTTTTGTATGCCATTAACCCTCAAGATCTTTTATGTGTAATCCTGAGTTACCCACCCTGGATTTTGCAAAATGATACAGAGGTTGGGTCAGTCTTGTTGCAGGGTAAAGCAGGAGAAGTAATGCCACTCGGCTGCTTCTCAGCAAAAAGTAGCAGGCACCAAAGAAGTTATACCTCCATAGAAAAGGAGGTTTTTGCTTTAGTGTTGGCAGTGCAACATATACAGGTGCACATATCTAAATCAGTTCACGCTATAACTGTGTATAGTGACCATAATCCCTTACGTTTCCTTCACTTAATGAGGAACCACAATCAGAGACTTAAGAGGTGGGCCTTGTTTCTCCAATCTCTTAATCTGGTGATTCGTTATGTGAAGGGAGCGGAGAATGTGGTTGCTGATGCCTTGTCTCGTGTTTAAAATGCATAATGAAGTGTATAGATCACTTATCTATTCTTATTTTGCAGTGGTTTGCGGTAGACGAGTAGATGGAACTCTGGGCCACCCAAAGGAGAAGGGCAGGTTGAGCTGGAGCTGGAGGTATCAGGATTCCCTAGTGTGTGTGTATTTAGGGGGATAGACACATCAAAGACCATGCCTAGGTAAGGTATGCTACGTTTTTTTAGGTGTTGGCTGGAATGCCTCGCCTCTGTTTTATGTTGGTATAGGGACTGTTGGACCTAATGTTTTAGTGAATGTGGGGCTGGCGGTGATGCCCTCCACTGTTTAGGTCATGTTTTTTGATCCGAGGTGTTTTGGTTCTCCAGGACTCTTTTTCAATTTTTCCTTTTTGGATCACCACTGGGGTGACTCCAGGGTCCTTGGAATGACATGTAGGTTGCGGCCTGGGAGGTCCACCTTTTCGGGGTCTTCAGTGATGACTCTAGGGTTTTACGGCCGCAGTCCCACCAACAAGATTTATGTGCCTATCCACCCGTTGTTTTTAGGGGCCTGATATTTTCCCCTCTCCTGTGCTCTCCTGATTCTCGCAGAGGTGTGTCATGGGGAACCAGTTTTGTTTACTAAAGATTGCTGTGAGATGGGAGTGATAAATGTGATGTTTTCTCAGTAGAATTTAACATGTAACATATGTTTTTCTTTTCTTTGAACTCCTGGAAAATGTACTTACTGTTTAAAAGTTTTTTTGGTGGCACCTACAGTTTGGTCTGCCCTGCAACATACTGAAATTTGGTGTTCATTAAACGACATTCCTTAGGGGCACTTTTGTACAAAGTTTACATGCTTGTTTATAAGTTTGCTTGATGTAATGTTTATAAGTTTGCTTGATGTAATTTAGGTAAAATGCATCAACGCCAGTGCCTGGCCAGCGCTGTGTTGTAATGGTGCCTTTTCCTAAAACAGCTGTCTATGAGTGTGACTGTGAGCTCGATGGACATAGAACTTGATCACTTTTATGTTCGAAGAGTTTCATATGTCTGGACTCTAGTACCTCAGTTTGTAAATATTGCATATTTGTAGTACCAAAAGACCGTGATTGTATTGTGGTCATTCCCCAGTTATCATTTTGCCAGTTGCCTCAGACCTTAATGTGGGGCTTATTTTCTTTTTTTTTTTTTTTTTTGCCTAGTGGTGTCCGTTGGGACCCCGCTAGCAGAGTGAGACCTATGGTCTGGGGGTGGGGGTGTTATGCAGGGTTCTGCATGACATCGTATGTACATATTAGTGGGGAAGTGTGCCATAATAATATGAATATTGTAGTTGTAAGGAATAATTTTATAATTCATAATGTGTTTTTGGAGGTACTGTAAAGTACTCTAACTATAATTATAAAGAATGGAGTTAGTGATTTATTTTCCAAGGATGTTTGGGTACGCAGAGTAAGCGTGGGGGAGGAGGTCACGTGACGTTAGGATGGCGGTAGAAGCTGGCGTCGGAGATGCTGTATATTTTAAGTTAAGTTTGCAATAATACACTCATTTTGTTTATCCAATTCAAGCCATAGGCTTTCATATGGCTTACCTGTATGTTAACCCAGGCTCTGACATGGTCAGGGTGCTGTGGGATGAGTGATGAAGTAAGAAATGATGTTTGTGGTGTCATGACGGCCTGACGCTGACGAAGCCTAGTGTAATGGTGGCTGAACCTCCAGCCAGCTGTGTGTACCTTCATTTGGGCGTGTAGAATTTAGGTTTTTATGTTATGGTCATTAAATAGATATATTTTCCTAATTGGGATTTTTGCCTAACCCTCTGTTAACCAACCACTTGAAGTAACACATACTGGTTTAGCGCTTTCTGTTTTTAACTGGGATAGCCCGGGGTGGCCGGTTTGGGCTTGAGATGTGTGTAACTTTTACCTGTGCCCTTAGATCAGGCTCAAGCCCCCAGCAATCCCACATTTCTGCGTAACAGGGACATCAGGCACTGCTTGGTTGAGGTATTGAATTTTTTTTTATATTTTATTTAAAACGTCATATAACAACATATTAAATATATAAAAATCCATCCTTCATTAAACAGGTATGCAAAACATATAATTATTATAATCAAAAAAGAAGCGCTAAGCCACAAGGGCTATACAGCGCTGCAGGGTAGGGAAGGAAGCAAGGGAATTGGATGGCAGAAGGGAGGGGGGATGATCAGCAGGTTACAGAAAACAGTGGGGCAGGGGATAGTACGGGGGTAGAGGGTAGCAAGAGATTGAAGTAGAAAGGGCTGAAAGTATCATAATTTGTGAAGTAAGTCAGTCGTTGTCAGAAAGTCAAAGAGAGAGTCCAGATGAAAGGCGGGTCCATCAGCGAGAAGGGAAGGTAAAGAGAGAGCAGCGGGGCGAAGACGACGACAGAGGTAAATTCTGCGTGCTCGTTGATAAAGTGGGCAGTCCAACAGAATGTGGCTGACTGATAATGGAGCTTGGCAATTCTCACAGAGAGGAGCAAGACGCCTCTCCATGAGATATCCATGAGTAAGACGAGTATGGCCAATGCGAAGACGGGAGAGAGTAGTCTCCCAACCTCGACACTGGTGATAAGAAGACGGCCAGTAACCTATACTCGGTTTAATAGACTGAAGTTTGTTGCCGAGCATAGTAGACCAACGTTGTTGCCAACGGGTGTGAAGGTGGGAAGATATTACAGCAAAATAGTCGGTACATGGAATACCTCTATAAGAAACTGGTAGGTCATGTACTGCTGACCGCGCAGCAGTGTCTGCCTGTTCATTGCCCTGTACGTCAACATGACCAGGGACCCAACAAAAAACAATATCTTTATGCTTGGTAAAGATGCGGCATAGCCAAAGTTGGATACGGAGGACTAAGGGGTGAGGTGTATCAAATTTTTGTATAGCCTGTAAAGCACTAAGGGAATCTGAGACAACCACAAATGATGACACAGGCATAGATGCAATACGGATAAGTGCTGTAAGGATGGCATATAATTCAGCAGTAAAAATACTAGCCGAAGATAGTAAATGCCCTTGTACGACGCTGTCCGGAAACACTGCTGCTAATCCTACGCCGTCAGAAGACTTAGAGCCAGCTGTGTACACAGCAATGGCATGAGAATGAGAGTGAAAGTGGTCAAGAAAAAGAGAGCGGGAAGCGACCGTAGACAGTTGGGCTTTCGAGCAAGGGAGGGAGAAAGAACAGACTTGAACAGCTGGAACTTCCCAGGGGGGTAGGGAAAAGTGAGATGCTACATGTACATAGAAAGGTGGTAGTTGAAGAGAAGACAAGAGCGAATGAAGGCGAAGAGAGAAGGGACGGAGTAAGCAGGGGCGGCGAACAAATAAAGAATGTCTACTAATATCAGTGACCATTCTATAAATGGAAGGATTGTGGAGATCATGAGAGCGTACATAGAAGCGCAGGCAATGGGCATCACGGCGATCAGATAAGGATGGAACGTTCGCTTCTGCATAGAGGCTTTCGACAGGGGAAGAGCGAAAAGCACCAAGGCATAAACGTAATCCTTGGTGATGAATGGGGTTAAGGCTAGAGAGAGTAGCAGGAGATGTCGCTGAATAGATCTGGTCACCATAATCAAGTTTCGATAAAATAAGGGTGGAATGTAGGTGAAGGAGGGTTCGACGATCAGCTCCCCACGAAAGATGAGCAAGGGTTTTAAGAAGGTTCAGCCGGCTGTGACAAGTTGCCTTCAGAGAGGTAATGTGAGGTTTCCAGGATAACCTACGATCAAAGAGGAGGCCCAGAAACTTGACTGTATCACGTTCAGGGATACGGGAGCCATAGAGGTACAAAGGATGATCGGAGATGACAGAGCGTCTAGTGAAAGTGATTTGGTGGGTTTTAGTGCTGGAAAATTTAAACCCATGTGTGGTGGCCCAATTGGAAACACGGTCGACTGCATGTTGGAGAGAAACTGTAAGGAGGTGAGAGTCAGCACCTGCACAGGCAATAGCAAAGTCATCAACATAGAGTGATGACCAAATATTTGATGGAAGACTAGAGGCCAAATCATTAATAGCAAGGAGAAAAAGTGTTGTGCTCAGAACACATCCCTGGGGGACACCTTCAGCTTGGATAAAGTCCGGGGAGAGCACATTATTAACCCGAACACGGAAATGCCTGTCAGTTAAAAAGTTCTTAAGGAAGGATGGTAGATTGCCTCGAAGGCCTAAGGAGTGGGCTTGGGCTAAAATATTATACTTCCAAGTTGTGTCATATGCCTTCTCAAGGTCAAAAAATATGGCAATAACTGAGTGGTTATTCGCAAAGGCATTACGAACATACGTATCCAAGCGCAGTAAAGGGTCTATGGTAGAACGTCCCTTACGAAAGCCATATTGACGAGTGGAGAGACTGTTGTGTGTCTTTAAATACCACACTAAACGTCTATTTACTAGACGTTCCATTACTTTGGAAACTGCACTGGTTGTTAGGTAAGACACATATGCAACAGTTAGGTATCTTTATTTTGAAACGTTTCGCCTACACAGTAGGCTTCTTCAGTCGAGTACAGAAAAGTTGATAGAAGCAGAAGATACTTGAAGACGATGTAATCAGTCCATCACCCTTAAAGTTTTGAGGTGGTCAGTCCCTTAGTCTGGAAAGCATTGTTCCATAGAATGAAACAATAAAGATACCTAACTGTTGCATATGTGTCTTACCTAACAACCTGTCGGTATTTTATACCATTTTAATGTTCAAACTGCACTGGTAAGAGCAATGGGACGATAGTGGGAGGTTTCATGTCCCGTAGTGCCTGGTTTGCGGAAAGGGAGAACAATGGCGGATTTCCACAGCTGTGGAAGAACTACTTGTGACCAAATAAGATTGTAAAGGCGTAATACGACTGCAAGGGCTGACTGATGTAAATGTTGTAGCATACGAATATGAATGTCGTCGGGCCCAGCTGCCGATGATCGACAAGCTGAGAGTGTTTCCCCCTAGTGTTCTTGAAGTGTAAAAGGCACATTATACTGTTCTTCTCTGAGAGAAGAAAAGTCCAAGGGTGCTAACTCTCTGGCAGACTTTGAGGAAAGAAATGAGGGGCATAGACGGAGTCCCTGAGAAATACGGACCAGATGATTGCCAATTTCATTGGCAACATCTAGTGGGTTTGCTATATCAACACCGGCAACCCGCAGAACAGGAGCCGGGTCAGGAGAATATTTACCACTCAGTTTTCGTACTTTTTTCCAGACTGCACTCATAGAGAAGCAGAGGTGATGGTGGAGACATAATCTCGCCAGCAAGTGCGTTTAGCGTCACGGATGACACGGCGAGCGATCGCACGCTTCTGTTTAATATCAAGGAGTCGCTCTGTGGTTCTATTGTACCGGTACCTGCCCCATGCAGCGCGTTTCAAACGTACTGCACGAGCACAAGCAGGAGACCACCAAGGCACGCATTTCTGAGAATGCCTGCCCGAAGTTTGGGGTATAGATTGAGAAGCTGCGGTGAAAACGGAGGACGAGAAGAGGTGTAAAAGCTCATCGATGGAGGACGAAGAAGGAACCTCTTTAAAAACAGTTAGGTGTGAGTAAAGGTTCCAATTTGCCTGATTAAATTGCCAGCGTGGGGTGCGAAGAGGTGGCGAATATGAAGGGGAAGTAAGAATGATTGGGAAATGATCACTGTCATGTAAGTCCGGGAGAACAGACCAAGTGTAAGTAAGTAAGTAAGTAAATTTATTCAGGTATACACAATACAGTTACATAGAATTATCATACATAGCAGCATATGTGTAGAGAACCTAGGATAACCCAAAAAAGTCAGACAGTGTGACTTATTTCCATTGGGGTCCTTTTACCTTATTATTATAATATAAAGGTTATAATATTTTATTATTCTATAATGAAGATAACATCTTATTATCATACTAAAAAGACTATCTACTACACGAGGGTCATTAAGACTATCTACAAGTCTAATGCGGTGGAGGAAGAGCAGATTGAGAGATCGATGCAAGAGAGAGTATGAGTCCGAGAATCAAAATGGGTGTGAGTACCTGTATTTAAAACATGGACGGGGTGGGTGGCAAGAAAAGCCTCTAACTGAATTCCACGGGAATCACAGTGAGACCCCCCCAGAGGAAATGGTGGGCATTAAAATCACCAAGTAACAGAATCGGTGGCGGTAATGACGAAACAAGGAAGACAAAATCCGGAATAGATAATGCCCGAGAAGGAGAGAGATATAAAGAACAGAGCGTATACCACCTATGTAAGTGGATACGGGCTGCTGTGTAATGCAGCGAAGTATGAACAAATAGCTGATGGTACGGAATATCAGTGCGGAGAAGAAGGGCACTTTCATTAAAGGTCCCATCAGGAAAAGGATCTGAAGAATACAATAAATTATAGCCTGAGATGTGAGAAATAACAGCAGAGTGTAATTTTGGTTCCTGTAAGCAAACACCAACAGGGGCAAACTGGGAGAGTAACATCTGAAGCTCACCCCGATTACCCCTGAGGCCGCGTATATTCCACTGTAAATAGGCCATGATTGGCAATGATAAAGATACTTGAAATCCGCAGGTAAGGGTTCCTACGGACTAGAAGGGCTAGAAAAGTCCACATACGGAGGCAGCAAAGGAACGGTGCGCTGTGAAGAAAGGAGTTGTGCAGATGGAGCAGAGGAGAGAGAAAGAGCGGAAGGTGGATCAGTGTCCATTGATGGTTTGGTCTCTGCAATATATTCAGAGATTGCTTCAAGTGTTTCGGAATTCAGAGATGTCGTATGGGAGACAATATTGGGAATGGTAGGGGGAGGATGAGTAAAGATTGGAACTGTATTGGACTGTACCAAGGTAGGGGGGGGCGAAAGGGTGGAGGGAACTGGAGAAGCGTGGCAGGGGACAGAGGAGGCAGGAACCTGGGAGGTGGCAGAAGAGGAAGAAACTTGGGAGGGAACAGGGGAGGAAGGTACATTACGAGGAGGAGGGTGAACCTCTGCACTTGTAACTGAGCCAGTGAGAGGGGAAGAACTAGGGACAGAGACAGGGAGGGTAAAATGAGGAGGTGGAAGATGGGTAGGAGGTGTTACCGGACCTTTTTTTGACTTTTGAGAAGTAGAGGGACGATTGGGAGGTGTCGTACGAGGTCTCGTCGATACTGAGGCTTTTGAGAGAGAACTCGAAGAAGCGAGATTAGACTGAGGCGTTGAAGTAGGGACGTCTGAGCCAAGGACAGCAAAAGGATTAGATACAGGAGTGATTATGGGAGAGGTAACCACAGAGGTGGGTGTAGAAGATGGGATACCAGAAGTCGTGGGACGTTTTGAAACACGGGAATAAGAAGCACGTGGGAGTCTCCCTTGGAGGCGGAGATGAGAAACTGCCATGGCATAAGGGAGACCTTCTGTCTCTTTGAGGTAACGGATTTCCCGCTCGTTTAAATAGACCTGACAACGGCGAGAGTACGAAGGGTGAGCCTCATGACAGTTAAGGAAAGAGGGAGATCGATTGCAAGACGTATTAGAATGGTCATCGGCACCACAGACTGGGCATTCGGCGATAGATCTGCAATATTTCGCTGGATGGCCAAATCGCCAGCAATTTCTACACTGTTGTGGTGTAGGGATCACCTTTCGAACTTGTAACCGGTGTCCTGCTATATAAACTGAGGATGGGAGTTCTCGGCTGTCAAAAGTTAAACGAGCCACATTGCTAGGGTATCGTCTCCGCCCACGGGCAGGAAGAACGTAAGTGTCTACCTTGAGGATTGGGAGATCTTGGAGTTCCAGCTGTTCTAGAATGTCAGTGCCACATGTCTGGAAATTTTGTTGAACTATGGTATGGGGCAGAATGACGGTACCACTACAAGAATTGAGGGAATGATGTTTTTCAAGAGTGACAGGAACAGTATCGATATGGGAAAGACGAGAGAGCTCATGAGCCTGGGTAGCATTCTGTATGGTAATGATGCACGTACCGCTCTTAAGAGCATGAAAAGAAATATCTTTACCAACATGGCGTAGGAGTGCCTTGCCAATACTATGGTCAGAAAGATAGGCAGTAGAGGAAGTTGGTCGTAAAGTGAAGAATTTAGTCCACTGTTCAGTCTGAAACTGAGCGTGGAAAGGTAGTGAAGGACGTGTCGATCGTTTCTGAGAAGAACGAGAAGGTGGAGAAGTATCATCAGCAGGTAATTGTCGTTGGCGTTTAGGCGTGGGACCAGAGTTGGTCCGACGTGGAACGGGTCGGCGATTTGAAAATTGCCGCACCGTAGAGGGAGAGGCCGGAAGCATAGTCAGAGGAGAGCGAAGGTCCGATAAATCGAAGGAGTCAGTCGAGGCCTCAGTACCTGAAGCGGGTGAGGAAACAGCACCGGCAATAGGTACAGAGGCATGAGGAATGTCTGAAGAGTGGTCCAAAGACGAGGCGGGGTCAGAACGGGGTGCGGTATCAAGAAGGGGCCCGGGGGTACCAGGTTCATGGACTAGGGCTGCCATGGTTAGGTTACTTCTTTCTTTTTGTTTTTAAGAAAAAAAAGAAAGAAGAAAAGAAAATAAAAATAAAAAAAAAAAAAAAAAAAGGGGGGACCGGGGAGGGATAGGTCCTAGGAGGAATGAAAGGGCCAGAAATCTCCCTCCGCGCCCAAGAGGACCTCAGCACCGCAAGTAGCGCAGATGCAGCATGGAACCCGTGCCATACCCTACCCATCATGCTAGTAAACTAACAATCCGGGATAGCAACCTCACATCTGCCGAGCTACCTCGGTGGACAAAAGAGAGGGCGGCCGGATATCCGTCACAAAGCATACCTCCTTCGGCCACCACCCCCGGAATCCGAAAGGTGGCTTCCAGAGATACACTCGTTGCCCGAAAGACACCCAAAGCTACTCCGGGATACCGGAGAGGGATCGGGACATCCCCAGGCGATCCAGATTCCACGGCAAACTACGCCACCGCTAAGAACCTCAACGGAATGGGATGGACCCCGGTATCCTTTCCTCCACCTAGGAACTAGCGCGCCTGTGGGAGAAATCCCAAAGGACAAAAAGAGGAAGGGCAAAAGGGAGGGGTGGTGAGGGGGAGGAGGAAAGGAAAAAGGGGAGGATGGGATAGGGGAGGGGAGATTGGGGGGTAATTAGGTTCGGTCTGAGGAAGAAGACCGATAGGTCTAATTCCTCAGACCAAGAGCCTCTTCACCACGCCAAGGAGCCCCCCTTGAAGAGGATACAAAACCTAATACATGAACATAATACACCTTATAAAGTACGCTGCAGCACATATCCGATATTTACACCTAAGCCAACTAGTATTTCCCTAAACCATACACGATGAAATATCATATAAAAGCATACAACAATACATATAACATTATAACAAAAATTAAAGCCTTAAACATTAGTACATAAATAAATGACATATCCTCAAACATGTTTCTATATATTTTTATTTATAACTTACAACAAATACAAGAATGCATAAGAGTTTAATAAAAGAAGAACTATACAGGATATTAACAATGACCTCTATCACACCATCCCAGTACTTAAAATAACCCCATAGCCAATAACCATATGACAACCAGTTACACATCCCACAACATTTCCTACAGAACCCCTTCTTTTACAATAATTAATAATGCCAATGCAGCCAAAAATATTTACATGGACCGTTCTAAGTAATACCTTAAGTAACCTAACAATTAGGGTATATACCCTTACCTCATTAAACCGTAATGGGAATTTACCATAAGTTGGTGTTGCAAGAACAAAAAACACAAAACTATGAAAGTACATACGAAAACAGATTTGGACATTACCTTCCTATACACACACACCTGTATCAGCGGAAGAATATACACCCACAATATGTAATATCAATAATAATGCATCAACCATGAAATTCCAACTGTCATGACAACATTACATAACATGGAGTTTACACGTAAAATATAAGAGCAAACATTACATGCTACCTCATCTTTAAAACAAGATTATGTAAATATTTAATATAATCCAAAACTAAAATTATCACATTATCATGTCAAATTGGTTCTCCCCACTCAAGAACGGGGCAAGAAACCCCCTCAATTAAGACTATACAGGTACACCCCTACAACTAAGTCCTAGCTTAAGATCTAACTTGTTAATGATTAGCCATAAGATCCTAATCTCCCTGTCTCACATTCGCCGCTTGACCTGAGCAGAGTGCGGACGTGTGACTACTGCCCTCTGCTGGCCATTGGAGGAGACTTATATTTTCACAACATGGCGCAGTCTGTGAGAAGGCGTTTGCACACGGTTTGCATTGAATTGTTGCGTGGTGCGATAACGCCTCAGTCTGCACAAGTGCTTTTACCGCAAATTATCCGTGACACCTATAGTGTTGCGGATCAAGAACTGTATTGTGTGGCACCAAATGGTGCCTATCGTATTTTCGTCAAGCTGAGATCAGCTGGAGTGTATGAACGGCTGGTTGACAAGTACCAGGACAGGAGCGTGGACGTTAATTCAGCGATACGTGTTCGACTAATCGACGTGTCTAAGCATTACCCATGGGTGAAAGTCCGAAATGTGCCATTTGAGGCGGACGAGACTGATCTGCGGTATGTATTTGAACAGTATGGACCTGTACACCTGGCTATGGCTGGTAAATGGACGGATGGGGCGTATGCCGGCTTGCCGGATGGTACGTTCACGATCAAGATGGCGTTGAGGCATGCCATCCTGTTACGTCATACTGGAAGCATTTAGGACACAGGTAATGGTGTACTACGCTGGGCAGCAGAAGACGTGTAGGTTATGTGGTGCATATGACCATATGGCGGCCCAGTGTGGGAGATGGCAGCGGAGAAAGGACCTAGGTAGTGAGATGGTGAAAGAGCCAGAACCAGAGGTGGGTCATGCTGATGAGTCACCTGTACATAGAAGTGGCACTTCCTGGAGTGAGGAAGTGGAGCGTGAGCTGCCACTGGTGGGTACCAGCCCATCACTGTCACAGTTAGTGGAAGTGAGGCATCTGCCATGGAGAACGGGAAGACTGTGCAGATTGGTGACGTGCGGGTAGAGGAAGGCCTACTGGTGAACGTGCAGGAAAAATCCTTTGAGAAGCAGGTTGCTGAGGATAACTTGAGTATGGTGAGGAGTACTGTTCAGATTGAAGATGAGCAACTTGGAAG